>NW_026517686.1:0-8848 GCF_026319265.1 Colletotrichum chrysophilum | reverse complement strand
CTTACTCTGAGGACCGATGTCTTCCGAGCGGTCCCCGGGTGTGGACCGCTTTCTCCATGTCGGTCCTAGGTCAGGACCGCTTATCTCTCGTCGGTCCTTCTTATCATCACGTGACCTGTACTATAGTTCTTCCGTTCCGAGTGAGTCCCTGTTGTTCCTGTGATCCTGCAGTACAAATGTCCTGTCCTAGCCGCCCGACGCCCAAGTGGGTCGGTTAACTGTTATCCATGCATAACGGGTCGTAACATATCAGCCTACGACCTACTACCCAGACCACGACCTCAGTGTACTGTTATAACGTGTCAATCCCCAGCTTCTGTTAGCAGACCCTACTGTCGGATAGCTGACCGTAACATCTCTATACTATATTTATTAAGTTTATTACAAATTAAAGTATATTTATTAACCTAAAGCTTTATGATCTATTTATTAAAAACCTCTTCTTTAATAGCATTTTTATAAATAATATAATAAGTATACTTTTAGAAGAGAATATAAATATAAATAAAAAGATATTTAAGTACTAGCTTACTAATTAAAGATTATAATATCATAGTTAATATAATCTGAAATAAAAAAAGAATATACTTCTTATAACTAAATATCTCTTAGTTATACTAATAGAATATAAAAGATAATTAAATCTTATAAAAGCTTATTTATTAAAGATATAATACTCTATTATAAGAATAGTTAAAGAAAATATAATAAAGATATAAGATAAAGTAATAATACTTTAATAAAGAAAAGAAAGCTAAAGTTAAAGTAGTAGTAATTAAGTTTATAAAGAAAGATCTATAGAGGATATTAGCTATTTTAAACTTTAAATAGTTAGAGCTACTTCTATTAGTATATTAACTTTATAGCTAGTATTACTATTAGAAAGAATTAGATTTAGAATTATTATATATAGATATTCTTAAATAAAATAGCTTAATAATAAAGAGGTAATTAATAATATTATACTAATTTTAAAATCTTTAGACCTAACTTCTTATAGTTTATAGATAGATATAAAAAGCTAAAGAGATTTAATTTCTAGATTTATACTTATATTAATATACACTTGAAATATATTATATAGATCTATATTAAACACTTTATAATAATAGTATTAAGTATTATAAAATGGGAATTGATAGAGAGGCATGACGAATTGATACAGAGGCATGACTCTTACAGCGGCATGACTTTCCCGCCCCCTTATTGGCCCAAAACTTTAGTGCCCTACAAGGACTTCCAGCCAAAGGCGGTGAAGCCATTTGCCTTAACACGGCCACCTTCTCTATACTGTCACTTTTCTTCGCCCCAATTGAGATGTGCAAAGTGTTAGGCAATTGACTTTATAAATCTCAATTGCCTTATACTTTCAGTTGCTGCTAGAGAGTGGCATAGAAATATACAATACATTAAAACTGTATCTAGATCACTTTTGAGATGACCTTGTGCGGCGTCTTGTATTATCCTCACTGCTGCTACTGAGTAGCTCCCATTGACTCTTATTCCGGCGAATACTAGCTTGCAACTGTCGTCCACTCATGCGCACACCTGTAGTCCTCCCTGCCCCAAGCCTACTAACCTGGCTTCGCGTCTGCCGCCGGGACAAGCTTGTGTCCTGACTACTCGCTGGTGTAGTTGTCCCCCGAGTGAGTGTCGCTAGGGTAGTCCTGTTTCGGCTTCCAGGAGGCCTACCTCGTCTACGCCCTGATGAGGTCTGTTGGGCTGGCTGCCTTCCCGTTGTGTGAGACGGTTGGGTATCCTCTTGGACTGCTAAACGGGCTGGGACTGGCTGTGTGGCATTCTTTGGTCGACCACGTAGAGATGTCGCAATCTTGGGGTCAAGGATCCGACGGTATGGATCCTGTGACGAGGATTCGCGTAATCGCCATCGTGGGTGGACATCCCACTTAGTGAATACCTCTAAGCTTATAAGCTTGAGATATATCTTGTGGTAACATGGGATACCATACTCAACTGAGACAGAGCAGTCATCCGTACAGTTACCAAGTGGGTCTGGTCTTGGGTTCCTGCCAGTGGGCAATGCTGACTTGGCTAGACGATGCTGCCTTGTAATCAGACCTAAGGCTTTTGATGAAAGCATTGACCGCAGCTCGCCTAAGTATTCTGAGCGTGTGGTCATATACTCTCGCCCAGAAAGGACCTCGTCTGCAGCACAAGCTTGTGTGAAGCTAAGCTCTTGGTCTTGGATCATATCCTGCATAACATCGACCAGTCGATACAGGTGGCTAAGACCATTCAGAAGGTAGCTCTTGATGTTGTTGTTGCTTGCTTCTGTGCCAGAGGTAACACGGGTGCCAAAGTTCCGATAGTGCCGGATAAAGCAGCGGGCCCACTGTGCTCTCATAGGCATGTATGTCCCATAAAGATACCGCAGAATCGGCCGTTGGTCATCGAACTCTTTACAGAGGTCTGCCCATGCTTTCTCGTGGGCCTCTTCTGTTTCAGAAAACACCACAAGCTTCCACATCTCGAGGACTCCACGGTAGGTGTGGGGAAAGGTTTGATCTGCTGGGGCGAGAATGCATCCTTTGTCTACCTTACTGAGTTGGGCTGTAGCACCTGGTTCCTCATCATCAGGCTCACTCGTATCACTGTGATCCTGGTGTTTAGACCACTTCTGCTTGGCCTTCAGCATGACATTAGAGTTGATATGGTGGATGCAGAGTTGCTGTTGGACCTCGGGGAACTGCTCGTTCAAGGTAGCCTTCATCTGCTTGTCGTAATCGGTAATGATGACGTCAGGCTCCCGGATGGAGTGTTGCGCTACAAGCTGCCGGATACTCTCGGAAAGAAACTGGAAACCCTCTATTCTCTCGTTGTCGATCAGGCCAAATGCTGCATTGTAAACCGAACCAAGACAGGTCTGTCCTGTTACTTGGAACAATGGTAACTTGAAGCGGTTGGTGTTGTATGTGTTGTCGAAGCTGATGACCTCAGGGAAACGTTTCCACATCTGGAGGCAGAAGGGGAATGTCCAAACAAGCCCAACGAGTCGGCTAGGCTCATCATCTGCCCACTTGACGACATAAGGAACCTCTCGCTCATCAAAGAGTTTAATCAATGCAGCAGTTGATGAGTACCCATCTAGTTTTTCGCGATTGATTAGGGCCCTGGCGTTGTAGATGTCTCGCTGTGTAAAGGTAGAGTCAGGGTACTGGTCTTGGACAACAGCACGTACATCGCGAGCCCGAATACCAACACGACGACTAGTGGTTTCAATAGCAGCCTTAACAGGTTCTCTAAGGCGCCGATGGGAAGGGTGTGCAGAGGGATCAAGGCTAGGTCCATGGTTGTGTTGGCTATGTTCAGAGTTTGGGTGGTGCCGTAACAGCCACTTTCCCTCTTCTAAAGCCTCTGCAATTACCATCCATTTACAGCCACATTTTCGAGACTTCCGTTGACGTATACCAGCACCCTTCGCTGGTCCAGGCTCCCCAAACCGATCACACTGGAATGAGTATCTCATCTTTCGGCCTTTATAGGTATAGGCTTGCCGTTTGACAATACCAAACCCATTGGCTTTTGCAAATATATTGACTCGATCGAAGAGGGATTCGGCTGTCGGTTCTAGGTCGCCAGGTATAGGTGGGTTAGGGATTTGCTCGGGTGGGGGGGACGAGGAGTCTTCGCTTAGAGGGTGTGATGGACGTGTGGGCGGTGATGAAGCTAGTCCTTGAGAGTGGTTCTGCCCTTGAGGGTCTGATGGGGAGTATGGTGGATGGGATCCGATAGGTGTTGATACAGCTGATGAGTGAGGAGAGTAACCCCACATCTCTCGCCATTGACGGCATCGTTCCTGGGCTCGGAGTGCCTCAAGGTCTAACCTTCGACCAGCCCCAAGGACCCTTCGGACTAGCTTTAAGGCAGAGCGAAACTCTCTCCGTTCAGTATGGGATGGGCGTTGGAGCTGTTGCTCAGGCTGCCCAAGTTGTGGATCGATATTAGCAAAGTTGGAGGGTAGTGTGCCATACTTTGGTCCAATAATAGGCATTACAGTTCGATAATACGGTGATGTGTTGGGACCAGGATGGAAACTATTATCGAGAAAGAGTTCATGGGTGTTGTACATCTCCCACTCTGTTTCGTATAGCCCAGAGGTTCCTTGGGGTCGTGGAAGTGTACGGAATAGCTGAGGGTCTGTTGTAGTTGCGAAGATGTTGCGGAGTGCCTCATCATCTCCATGGCCATAATACTGGCTGACGCTTGGGGCACTGCTGGATGACGAAGGCGACCTTGATGTGCGGCATTGGCGTTTCTGGGGGGGTGATTGATCCGCTGAACTGTGGCTCCTAGCTCGGCGTAGTGGATTACGCCTAGGCTGAGATAGTAAATCGGGAACAGGGATAGGGGACGACATTGTTGGATCTAGTATGGATAGGATTGACTCGTCGGATTACTAGGTCTCGTTGTGATGCGTCAATTACCACAACAGAAAAAATTACAAAGTGGGCTGAGATTTGATGGGTGGTACTTAGGTGGCTGGTGGCAGAATTCAAGTGCACTAACAATAATTTTTGGGCCAATGGGAGTACGTAAAAGTCATGCCGCTGTAAGAGTCATGCCTCTGTATCAATTCTTCATGCCGCTCTTTCAATTCCCTTTAATAAATAACTTAATAAACTCAAGACTTAATCTTATAAAGTTAGAAGTACTTAAGTAATATAGTTAAGTAGAAGTTTTACTATATTATCTATTGATTTCTTAGCTTAACTTAAAATATTATAAATAGAAAGAAAACTTATAAATTAAATAGTAGCTTGAAAAGATAAGTACTTATATACTAAATAATAATTCCTTAAGTTTAACCTAAATATTAAGAATAGTATATATAAAGCTAAGATCCTCCTTAGTTACTATAGCCCCTGTTTTCTTTTAAATAAAGATTTATGAAAACCTTTCTATAGATTTATTAATTTATTACTTTTAGTAATAGTTCTTAAGATTTAATGTTTAATTATAATAAATAGGTTTTATAAAATCTAAGCTAAAATAGTAACTAATATAAATTAACTATATTAAAAAGAGCTATTATATCTAAAACCTAGCTAAGTAAACCTATCTAAAATATTAATAAATTATATTAATATATTATATAAAGTAGAAGGCTTATCTTAAGCTTTAAAAGCTACTAAATATAAGCCTTAGAAAGCTACTAAATATAAAGCTTAAGTAGTCTCTTATTATTAATAGCTAAGTTAATCATTTTAATAAAAGTTAATAATAACATTTAATTATACTTTAAACAGTTATTAAAACTATAAGTAATAAGCTTATCGTTGATATTATAATAAAAGTAATATTTAAGGTGTTTTAAATATTATATCTTAAATATATAAAGTAACTTAAAGCTTATTAGTATTAAATAGTAATATAATAACTAATTTATAAAACTAGTCAGTATTATATAGTAAATTTAAACTATTTATACTTAATATTTAAGCTTATTATTATTATCATTATTACTTTATATAAAACTCTATTTCCCCCTCTAATAAATACCTTTCCTTTAGTTTAATAGCTTTTTATTCTTTTAAGAAGTAAATAATACTCTTTTATAAAACCTCTAAGTAATCTTTTTAGTATAAAATACTTTATAATACTAAAACTAAAGATATTGAATTTATAAAGTAGAATTTTAATGAAGTTAGTAGTATATTAATATACAATAACCTCTAAGTAGCTAATATAGTTAGTATAGCTTTCTAGTATAGCTTTTTAGTATAAAGTACTTAGCTTAAGAAGGAAATACTTCTTTATTTATTTATCTTACCAAGAAGCCTCTTTTTATAGAAGAAGCTTATAAACTCTTTTCCTATTTAGCTTATTTGTATTTATATTATTATTTCTACTTAAAGATATTAATGCTATAGTTAAAGAGGCTAATCCTATTATTATTAGGGAATTGATACACGGGCATCACTCTTATCCGGGCATCACTTTTAAGCCCATCTATTGGCCCAAATAAAATCAGGCCCACTACTACTTCTCGCCTAAGGCGGTGAGCGGTCGCTTCCTAACAGCTACCATTTCAGCTATTTTCTTCCTACTGCGCTTACTGCTGCTCCTCACGAGGCTTTTTGAGATTTGCCAAACTAGCCACACAACCCCTGCTTTTGTAAATCTCAAATGGGCCTTCACCTGGCTATTCTGCAAATCTCAATTGATACAATCCATTCAATATACTAGTAACCTAAAACACACCTAAATCCCATTTACTCCTCATCACTCCCAAGCAGTTCCCACTGACTCCGCCTCCGGCGAATACTGGCCTGTAATTGCCGCCCACTCATACGCACACCCGTTGTTTGACCTGTACGAAGAACACCCTGGCTCCGCGTTTGCCGCTGGGATAAACCTACTTGACTAGATTGCCCTGATGTAGTTCCTATTACCGTTTTGTTCCGGCTTCCAGGTGGTCGCCAACGTCGACGTCCTGATGAAGGCTGACTAGCTGGCTGTTTCCGAGGCTGTTTCCGAGGCGGCTTCTTGCCTTTCTCCTCCTCACGGATGGCCAACCTAGGGGGCACTACCTCTGCAGTATTCTTGGGCCTTCCACGAAGAGCCCCGGCAATCTTTGGGTCCAGGATCCGACGGTATGGGTCCTGTGAAGTGGTCTCCCGTAGTCGCCATCGTGGATGAACTTCCCACTTACTAAATGAGCCTGAGTCCACGAGCTTTTCGTAGATTTTATGGCAACAAGGGATACCATACTCTACAGACACCGAACAATCATCCATACAATCCCCAAGTGGAACTGGCTTTGGGTTCCGACCAGTCGGCAGGGCTTTCTTAGCTAAGAGGTACTGTTTCACAATCAGAACTAGGGCCTTTGATGAAAGCATGGTCCGAAGGTCGCCAAGGTATTCAGACCGACTGCGACTGTACTCCCGACTAGCCAGCACCTCGTCCTGGGCACAAGCTTGAACAAAGGACTGTTTCTGGTCCCCAATCATATCCTGCATGACATCGACAAGCCGATACAGATGACTGAGGCCATTGAGTAGGTAGCCCTTGATGTTGTTATTGCTTGCTTCAGTGCCTGAAGTGACACGGACACCAAAGTTCCGGTAGTGGCGAATAAAGCAGCGGGCCCATTGTGCCCTAACAGGCATGTATGTCCCATGCAAGTAGCGCAGAATTGGCCTCTGGTCATCAAATTCCTTGCAGAGATTGGCCCAGGCCTTTTCATGGGCTTCCTCGGTCTCAGCAAATATAACAAGCTTCCACATATCCAGGACCCCACGATAGGTATGAGGAATACTGTTACTTGCTGGGGTACGGATGCATCCCCGGTCCTCATCACTAAGCTCAGTTATAGCTGTGGATGGGTCCTCCTTTTCGGATTCACTGGAATCACTATCGTGATTCTTATCCTTTAGCCACTTCTGTTTAGCCTTGAGAAGGACATTGGAATTGATGTGGTGGATGCAAAGTTGCTGCTGTACTCCAGGGAATTATTGGTTTAAGGCATTCTTCATCTGCTTATCGTAATCGGTGATAATAACATCAGGTTGGCGAATGGAGTTCTGAATGGCAAGTTGACGTATGCTGTCGGAAAGAAACTGAAACCCTTCAAGGCGCTCATTATCGATAAGGCCGAATGCTGTATTGAAAACGGACCCAAGGCATGTGTGTCCCGTTGCTTGGAATAACGGTAGTTTGAAACGATTAGTGTTGTATGTGTTGTCGAAGCTGATAACTTCAGGAAATCGTTTCCACATCTGGAGACAGTAGGGAAAGGTCCATACAAGACCAACGAGCCGGTTGGAATTGTCATCCGCCCACTTCACAACATAGGGAATACTGCGCTCATCAAAAAGCTTAATCAGTGCCGCAGTTGACGAGTACCCACCTAATTTTTCGCGGTTAATGAGTGCCCTAGCGTTATAGATGTCCCGTTGTGTGAAAGTAGAGTCGGGAAACTGTTCTTGGACAACAGCACGTACATCGCGAGCCCGGATACCGACACGGCGGCTTGTTGTTTCAATAGCAGTTTTGGTGGGTTCATCCAGTTTTCTGTGTGATGGATGTGCAGAAGCATCAAGGCTGGGCCCATGGTTGTGTTGGCTGTGTTCGGACTTTGGGTGGCAACGTAAAAGCCACTTCCCCTCTTCCAGGGCCACTGCAATAATCATCCATTGACACCCACATTTCCGGGACTTCCGTTGTCGAATACCAGCACCCTCACTTGGACGAGGGTCACCAAATCGATCACACTGAAAAGTGTACCTGATTTTTCGACCCTTACGTGAAAGGCCGTTACGTCGTACAAGACCAAACCCATGCGTTTTTGCAAATGTATTGACTCGATCGAAAAGGGCATCCATTGAGGGTTCTGGGTCGCCTAGAATCGGTGGGTTTGGAATTGTAATTGGGGATGGTGAGAAGGACTTTTCGGATAAACAACGTGGTGTGGTTGAAGGTGCGGGACTGGCCGAAGGCTGAGCTGAGCGGGGAGGCGAGTAGGGTGGAGGAGAATCGGAGGCAACTGAAGTTGCTGCTGAAGAGTGGGGTGAATAACCCATTCGTTCTCGATATCGTCGGACGCGTTCACATGCCCGAGCAGCCTTCTCAGTTAAGGCCCTCTCTTTTCCAATCACCTTCCGAATAATGTTTAATGCAGATGTAAACTCGGTTGGGGTTGGTTCGCGAGTTGGTTCGCGTTGTTCGGTAGTTGGTTGTGGGCGGCTCCATTGATGAGAAGGTAATCGGCCATATTCTGGACCAAGCATAGGCATTTTGACCTTTTGCCAGCGGAGACCGGAAGGGTATTGAAGGGAGAGCCAAATCTTGTGGTTGTTATACGTCTCGATAGCAGCATCATCGT
>NW_026517685.1:0-8914 GCF_026319265.1 Colletotrichum chrysophilum | reverse complement strand
TGATCACCTTAGCCTCTGACGACCGATCTACTATCAGCCTACGACCTACTACCCAGACCACGACCTCAGTGTACTGTTATAACGTGTCAATCCCCAGCTTCTGTTAGCAGACCCTACTGTCGGATAGCTGACCGTAACACTTCCTTGTCCACCCCGCCAATCAACCCCTGCTCTTCCCCGCTAGATTTGATGTTACATAAGCAGAGCGAAAACAGAAGTCTGGTGAGACTCAAACAACTACGACATACATTCGAGCTACGGTTACTACAGGAATAAAAATTCTTCGATCTTAGCTGCCACTATTGTGAGACATGGACTTAACTAGATATTTACATTGAAGATTTGAGCTCCATCGCACTGGGAGTGTTGTACGTGGCTTGAAGAGAAAATGAAAACAAATTTACAATCAGAGTTTCGCCGTCTAGGCGGATATTCCCAGCCACCCGGGCATACAGTAGGCATAGATCGTAATAGTGATTATGACGACGACAATAATGACAACGACAAGAATAAAAGGCAGAGTAAGGACAGGGACGACAGAGACGACAGCGAGGATAGGTATGATAGGCTTATCAAGATATAACAACCTAGTAGACACAATAAAGGGAGTTATTCCCTTACCCAACTAGAACTATCCGCCAAAATAGCAACATTATATAACAAGGGAGCTAGAATAGAACATAAGATTTGCTGAAGAAGTCGATCTCATAGAAGACAAAACAAGCCGTTGAAACCAACTATGAAACTTCTCAATAAGAGGTTATGGAAGATCATGATCTTGAGTACTGGCCTATTGTCAGGGCAAGAGGTTTTCCCATCAGACCCTACTAATCTTGAAGCCGCCAGGCACACGGCGCTGAAAGAAGCCGTTGGGATCATACTTCTTAGCCACTGTTTGGATGTGCTCCACGTTGGCTTCGCCGTAGCTCCCAAGAACATTTTGCCTCGAGTCAGCATAGGGGAGATATCTGAACTCATTGTCGCTGCCGATCGACTTTGAAAAATCCTCGACCCTCTTGTTCATAGCCGCAACCTGTTGATAAACGCGGGGATAGAGCTCCTCACTGTTAGAACCCAGCAGAGTCACTCCCATTACGAAGAGGATCTTGTTGCGAGAGTCTCGCTCGAGTCCAAGCATGTTCCCGCCCTTTTTCACACCGATGTCTGCGAAGTATGAAGGGAGCGGCTGGAAGTCGAGGATCGTAGTGAAGTTCTTCGGTCCTAGGAGGGCTTTCATATCATCGACAATACCGTTATACTGTTCGAAGCAGTAGCGCATAACCCGTGGGTCGTTGACAATGGTCAGAGCTCCGGCCCCAGCGTTCCTGTGATAAGACGGTCAGTTGAGCCAACGTAAGGCGGACAGGATGTCGTCAATCAACTTACCGATTTTTGCCGGAAAGCTGAGTGCTATTGGCAGCCTCCACAAGAGACACTGACTTCGTGGTAGGCGGTTGCAAGAGTGGGATACGGTTGAAGGCGTCATATGCTGTGCTGTTGGCCTTGTTTCTGGTGTTGACCTCGACTACCATAATTGTGCTGTCCTCAATCTTGGGGTCGTAGGTCGTCATGGAGATCAATGCATTGTCCGCCATTGACTGATTCAGACCAGCGAAATCCGCAATCGCGTCAATAAGCTCGTCGGAGTGTTCCCGAGCGTAAGTCCTCGTCTCCATGTTCAAGTTCTCAGCCGGGAACGCCTCGAGATCGAACCTAGTGACGATGCCGAAGTTGCTGCTACCTCCTTTCAGAGCCCGCCAAAGGTCGGAGTGGACGGATGCGTTGGCATTGATAATCGTGCCGCTTGCCAGAACCACCTCGTAGTTGACGACGCTGTCGCAAGCGAAGCCTGTACGCGCCGTGTACCACGAGATACCGCCGCCGAGAAGGAGCCCACCAACGCCAACGACACCCTCTCTCCCGCCCGTAACGGTGACTCCGTCCTTTTCCAACTCGGCATAGACTGCACCCCAACGCGCTCCGGTTCCGACGCTCGCAACGTTGGTCGTCGCATCGTACGTGGTGGCGTTGAGGTGCGTCAAGTCGATGGTCACGCCCTCGGCGATATTGTTCTGGTTATCGCCCCCGTGCCCGCCGCTGCGAATTGCTATGTGCCAGTCCCCGGCACCGCCACCGGCGGAGCGCAGAGCAGTGAGAGTTGTAGAAACCTCAGTTGTGGTGCTTGGGAGGACGAAGCACCAGGGCTGTTTGCGCGTGTCAATGGCATAGGAGCTTTCGACGAGGGATCGGTATAGAGGGGAGGACGGGAAGTGAACAGCGTGAGATAGATTAGCGGCTACAAGTGCGTCACACTGGATTGATGTTAGAAAAGCCTGAAGCATAGTCTCTCGGGGAAAAGGGAGGGGGGATTTCATACTGCTGGGAAGCCCGAGAGCTCTGGCGTGTTGTTTGTTGCTGCTGATGGCTGTCCTTGCACGCTGCCGAACAGGAGTAGTGCAGCAGCCGTGGTGCTTGCTGACTTCAAAAATCGTGTGATGACCATCGTGAAAGCGCTTGAATTTGTTGTTTTGTAAATTATGATGAAGATGAGAAGCTTTTTAGGGTAGATTGTCTGGATATTTTGCTACATAGTCACTGGCAGAGCATTCTGTATTTATGTGAGTTTGAACTTCAGAAGGCAAGCCAACATTCACACTTCTGCGTCGCGCTAGGTGAGGATCATCGTGAGGCTGGCAGATCTGCGCTCAGGTCAGTGTGTTGTAGGCTATGTTGTTAGCTTGGCGGGCTGTGTTGTTGTGAAGGAGTCAGAACTGGACCTTTTAGGGATGCATCAAGAAATGTCGGGTTCAACTTGCAAAGGGGAGAGCAGATTTACGCGTAGCATCGCTTCTAGTTGACCGGTTTGCGGTACCTCATATGGAAGTCAGAGTGCTTAGCCCGCGCAATAGCAAGGGCCATGAGGGAGTCTGACCAGACTTTGGACTTAGTACAAATCCAAGTACTTGTGAAATGTCCAAAATACGTGTATTCAAGTTATCAATGTCGATTTATACTTCTGTCACTTAGCCGAAGCAGTTCATAGTGAGACTTTGGTGGCTGTATTCTAAGATCAAAAGGATCCAGGCTCTGCTAAGCATTCCGTCTAGCTCGATCTGTTCACACAAATTACGCGTATTCTAGCAGTAAAATCGCTTAGTCACCATAGACTGCAACCAAGACGTATGAATCATTACGCGTAATTTGGACGTTTCCAGCGAACGGAATTCCGAACAAAACGCATTGAGGGCGATGCAAATCAACGATGTAATTAGGCTGCAGGATCATTTTCCATCATGATATCTGGATTTTAGTCAAGGTGAGCGCCATGTCATTTCGAAAATTTTCCTGCCTTTGCCTAATTAAGTGTGCATCATGGATGCCTAGTACCCATCCATATGTTCTATGAAGTCCACCTCAAATGATATTTTTATATCCACAAACCCTAAGAGCTATCCTTAGCAAAATAGAAACGCCCAAAGTTTGCATAATCATGATCAGCCAAAATCCATGTGCTTCGTCATCGAAAATCACTGTGATGCATGCGATGTCATTGTAAGAGTGCCAGGAGTCGTCGCCTCAGCTACGGGCCCCGAGTTGCACTCCGTTTTAATGACACGCAGCGGCCACTCGAGCACCCCTTGCCAGTAGCTACCCAGGTGCGCGGCAATAGCGCGAATCATTGAGGCGCCAGCATCGCCAAAGGCCCAAAAGCTGCGGCAGCGGTGCAACAATACGCCATAGTAGGCGAGAATTACTAGAGCCTCTGGTCGATGTTTCCGCAGCATATCAACGAAGCTTCCCTCTATCTTCACAGAAAACGACGAGGCCGCTGAGGGATATTCCTCTTCATCGAGGCCTCGACAGAGGTCGAAGGACCACTGTAAAAGCTCAATCGTATGACGGCATGCCTTCATGCTGGTTTCGCTCAGGTCAGAATCATCCAAAAGACGAGTAAGAGGATCGCACTCGGTTCCTGGAGAAACTATCTTTTTGTGGGCCTCGAGGACGACATTGAGAAAGGGCTGGATCTCGGAGTTGTATAGATAGTCCTTGGCCGGAGGCGTGACGGAGGTGATGCCGCGATTGAGATTGAAACATTCAACGAGTCGGTCAATGAAAGTGTGGAAGTCAGAGCGGTAGTGCGCGATAGTGTCGGCAAGAACATGTCTGCCTAGGATCGCAGAAAAGAGGAAGCGAGAAACGGCAGTAGCTTTGTCATCTTTGGGAACCGTTTCTGTGAGGAGAGTGAAGGAGGCAAGAGCGCGTGTTTGTAGCTCTGTGGCCATGTGTTGAAGACAAACGGCTGATCCAGGATACAGATGAACCATGTGGAAGGCCGTGAAGGCGAGAATTTCATCGAGGAGGTACGGTGAGTCGACAGCGTGGCGGACGGCAATGTCCACTATGCTTCGGTTCGGCCCGGTGAAGTTTGGTACTGAGTGGGCGTTGTGCATCAAAATCATGTGCTGCGGCGTAAATATTGCCTTGGACGCCGCGTCTAGTACACCTATCAAGCCGGGATGGCAATCGGAAGGTGAATAGGAAGTGGTAGGCTCGAGGTCGGCTATGGACGGTTGGTCACCGTGCTCCAACGACAAGGGAATGATGGGTTGATCTACCGCTGGGCCGAGTTCCGAGTGGCTGTCTTGCTGATGAATGGCCAGCGGCGTCTGTGTATTATGCTCTTCCGCATCGTCAATTTTGTTTACATTGCCCTCGTTGGAATCGGGTAGTGTTGGGCTTGTTATTGTCTCTCGCCCCTGCCGTTGCGATGCGTGACGCTGTTGCCCTCGTTTCCGCCTCTGCTTGCCCACCTTGGGCGGCGGGAAGACGCATGCACGCTCTGCGACTTCGCAATTTGCGCAAGACGGCTGGCGCTCGTCGCAGCGGATATGGCGACGTTTGCACTCGGTGCACCCGTTGCGAGACTTTTTGTGGGATCGCCGAGTCTCTGTGGTCCTTGTATTTGCGGTTCCGGCAACGCTTGAATCAGGATGACCAGTTGAGGTCTGAGTTTCTCGACCCATGGTGGTGTACAAGCTTGAATGAAGGCGCCGTGTGGTATAAGAAGATATGACGAAGCATCTGAAGTAATTAGGGAGAACGTCGACCCCGTTGATTGCAGTCTTGATCTTGGCGCTTTAGGCAGCAGCTGTGTCCAGACAACGGGGCTTAGCTGCGGTCCGGGTCAATAGTGCCCCATTCCGCTAATACGGATCCGGTGGATACGATCTGCGGGTCGGGGCTCCAGGCATGGGGCCGGCTTCCGAGCTGAAGTGGACTCATCGGCATCACTAAGACCGTCGTGCTTTACGCGACAGATCCGACATATTCAGTCTGTTGACTGGCTTCAGTCACGACTGAATCTTATTTTAAGAATTCGATTAACACTTATTATAAAATAACTGAAAATAATACTAAATATTAAGCGTCATTCAGTTACTACCATGATAATATGATATCAACCTCACTAGTTAAGAAGTAATACTTAAGCAATATACCTACACTACCTAAATAATACAATACTTGCGTTTCTGTACATATTCTTCTGCAGTAGTGAGCATATCGTTAAACAATTTGATTATACTGGGAATAGCAATGTTTATAGGACAATCGTGCTCCAAATGCAATTTCCCAGCACGCAGGTACTCCGAGTCAGCTCGTGATGAGACGTTAGAAGGGTTGCGCATGATGCTCCGGTAGAGAACTGCAATAGCAGACATGTAGTTAGTCGAATTAAACCTGCTCGGGTCAGAATGGGTGGAATCACTTTGATCAGATAACATGACAAACCCGATCAGGCGCCCTTTCCTCGCCGCTATGTCTCCCGTAGAGCTGCTTTGGTTGACTTTAGCACGTTGCATCATGCGATTCTGATGGAACGGAACTACTAATATTTTGATGAAACATCTTGCAGCTTCAACGCAGATGACCTCGCTAGCTTGGTATTCAGATGAGTTTTGGTGCGCTACCCCGCTACAAGAAAGCCTCAGGACGGTGCCAGCGAGATGAATAGTGCGCAGGAAATTGAAATACTCTAAGTGGAGTAGAACGACGTGCCAGTAGTTCTCTGGAGAAACTAGAATGGTTCCGTCCGGGCGATACGAAGATGGCAGGCTGTCTTTCCACACCTCGAGGCGCTGGTTTGCCTCTGATATGCTGTCCAGCCTGGAGACAAGTGAATGCTTGGTCTGCATCACGGCACAGTACTGGTTTTGTATCTGGCTTAGCTTATACCACCAATTCGACATTTGCGCACGACTGGGCGGCCCAGAAGGTGATTCACTTTGAGAATCGTCTAGGTAAGATATATCCTTGTCGTAAAGGCCGCTCGAGATCCCAGGAGGTCGACCTTGAACGAGTGAGAGACTCCTTCTCTGACTTTAGCGATCAGCGAGGGCATTGAGACTTGTACAGCTTACGAGTCAAAGCCAAATAATATGCACCAGAGGCGACTACGAAGGATGATCCGCCGCTCTGAGAACCCCATATCTGTAGGGCTCTTCTGATGTAGACCCAAGGATTGGGCGACTCTGATGGCAAGACCACACAAGACCCAGGCGAACCCTTCTCGCCCAGACTTGGTGTGGATGAATATCTGGGAACATTAGCATGATCAGTGGTAAAGGGCGACGATCGAGGCACCGACATGGAGTATGAGGATCTGCAAGCTGGTCTCACAAGGAGATGCCAGTGCGTCTGACATCATGGACCAGGCTTTTTGATATGAAGATAGGTAAATTCGGTCCATGTCCTCTGTCTGTGTTGAAGTACGTCTCTGGACGAGCGCTCCCAGTGATACGACGAGGTGAAAGAGACAATAGTCGAGAGCGTTGAGTCTCGATCTCTGCGGCGTGTACATCATTTCCATACGCGACATAAATATGTCTCTATCGATGATTGGAAAGAAAAAGGCAACGCATTCAAAAAAGGCTGAGAATGAGTCAGATCCAGCAATTGTTTCACTATCGGGGAGACTTGAACCTTGTATACACTTCGTTGCGGCTTCTTTGCTGGGTAACTCTTGGCTTGTAATGTCAAAGAGAGACGACAACCCGGCCTCGTCGACTTGTGGCCCGGCCTCAATAAGAAAGTCCAGGCCGTCAGACTTCCGAGGAAGCTGCTGACTTTTCAGGCCATCCGTAAGGCATATCGCAAGTGTGGCACCAACAGAGCCTAACCCTAAGATTGGACGCAATGAATAGATTGTATGCGTTGACTGGATTTCCCCGACTTACCGACGTAGTGCCCCCGACTTTCATTTTTCCGAATGTACATTGAAGGAAATACCGTTCGCTGGAGGGATGCAGTGTTCTCGCTGCGCCGCGTCAACGCCTCGATATTTGGCACTTTCCCGTTTGCCAGGCTTCGTGACGATTTGGCGAACGGTAAGACGTGAGCTGGTGTGGAGAAAAGATGGCTGGTCGCGCCACTATCGGAAAGCGGATGTTGAGAAGGTGAATGGCCGCCGACATCCATGCAACAGCCTTCGAAAGTGTTGCTCAGGTCTGGCAACTCTGTTGGTGACGTGCCATCGATATCCCAGACGTTGGACGACACTCCAATACCAAGTTGATGTAGGACAATGCCAAAATCATGGGTTTCGGGACTCGCTTCGAATGCATCTCCTCGGGGCCAGACAATTGGGCCAGGCAAGCTGTCGTCAAACATGGAACTCGAGTCCGCTGCTGAACTTAGAGATAAACTTAGGCCAGAATCATCATGAATATTTGTCGACTCCAAGGTGCTGTTGGCTGTTACCGTTTCTTGCTCAATCTCGAAGGGCCTTCTAGTTTGTCTTCCAGCCGCGCGTAGTCTTCTGTCAGAGGAAACGCACTGAGTGCGATATAATTGACAGTTGAAGCAGGGTCGTTGATCTGGGGTGCATTTTAGCTACCATCGACCTACAAGTCAGCTTCCCCCATGACGTAGGACGAGTGAAAGACACTGACTCTCTTCTTGCGACAGTAATCGCACGCCCGGGCTACACGCTTCGCGCGTTGTGGACGGATGCTTGGAGGAGTATTGTCCCTGGACATGGTGAGCGATACTCTTTGCGTGCCCATCCGATACGACCAAGGCAGGTAAGAGGGGATATTTCACATTATATTGCGAGCCCGAGCGACGCGCTCACGGATAGCTCATAAATCCCGGTGCCGTTACCATTCGGCTTACCCTACATCGTACTCACAAAGTCAAACAGATATGAAGTGCGGAGATGGCAAATATGTTTAATGCAGAGCTACATCAGATGAGAACCCTGGTCAGTGCCAATCCCTCGCGGCACCTGTACCGGGCCAGACCTGGCAGAGCTGCTCGTACTCCTCTCACCCGTCTCCACACAACCGCAGGAGATCTCTGCCGTAGTGATTGCCATTCGGAAGTCTCTGAATGGTGTGGATGTGATCCATATCGAATTCTTCGCCATTTAGAACACGCCTGAATTTTGTTGGAACCCAAACGACGCTACCGGGCTTGGAATAAGTTAGTACAACGAATCTGAGGGTCCAACCTCCCCTATGCACAAGAAGTAAGTTTCGGCAAAGTATTCTCGAATTCGCCTTCCTCGGAAATTGAGCGGTCCAGCAGGCTAAAACACGAGAAATTCGCCCACAACGGACATTAGCAGTGACTGCTTTTCGTCTGTCGTGTCGAATGCCTAAACACCTTCATATAGGGTTATTCTGTTATCTTTTAGATGAGCCCCACTGCTTTCAGAGTTGGATGACACCTACCTGATCTGCTGGATTCCACTGACTTTTGAGCATCGATGGATCAAATATTTTAGAGTAGACTTGAGTCTCTCTTTCTTTTTCTTTTTTTCTTTTTCTTTTTTTTTTTTTTTTTGGGGGGGGGGGGGGGGGGGGCCTCTTTTTCCCCCCCTTTTGAACCCCCGGACAAAGAGGGGACAGAA
>NW_026517684.1:0-8974 GCF_026319265.1 Colletotrichum chrysophilum | reverse complement strand
GGGTATGGTCGTATGTGACCATTTGACATAGGAGAGAAGACCAAATTGCATGGAGATTCGCCCGAGAGGTGTGGGAGGAAGCCAGCTCGCCTTCCCTCAAACATCCTCAAGGGAATATCAGTGGGCACTTACTTAATATCTGTCTTTCCATGCCGATAAGTTATAGGGAACGCGTCGAGATTTCCAGTCGGACGGGGGGGCACGGAGTGGGGTGATGCTTGGTTTCGGCCAATGGTTGTACACGGTTGGTCGTATCTCGACGCGTTCCGACGGCGAATACTTGAGTAGTCGGGCTCACTGGTCTGGCTGATGGCCTTGTTATGTGATTGGCTGGTTAATGTGGGGATTGGGACGACATCATAAAAACTTCTACTACCCTATTCACATCATTGAATACGACACTGAAAACTGCATTTTAATGATCGCTCGAATCCTGGCTTTAATTGCATGCTACTTTTACCTATTTTACTATGGAAAATCTCAACGGCTTCCACCCTGCTGTGAACAACGGTTTCCGCCCTTGTCACAACGGACCCACCTAATTCTACGGTGGGGCGTTCAACGGCTTCCGACGTAAGCCATCGTGGACGTAATGTTAGGCCTCGAGGCGGACCTTGCCAAGCTAGTGGGAGTGAACAGCGCGATCTCCGGAAATGGAGAGAGAATGACACCGCTAGCTGTCGAGTTAGAGAGATTCCAGATCAAGTGGCAGATTACACAACCTTCCCTGCGTGAGGGTAAGAAGGGCGCCGCAGGCCATCCGCTTGATGTTTGGGAGAAGAGAAGGCAGAGCACCGGACTGGGTGGCCAAGCACGCTTGTTCGGCCTACAGAACGAGCTTTTGGCAATCTCCAATACATTTGCGATCGATAAGGATGTGGGTTACGCGTCTTTGCAGCGTTGCGTGTGGAGTGTTTGGAGGGTAATGGAGTACCTGGGCCTTGTTGAGGAATTCAAACTCGAACTGTAAATGCATACACACTGCTTTTAAGCCTGGATTCTAGCTCACCTGGCTAAGCCAATGTTGCCATTATGTGCTGAAAGGCCCTAGTCTACATAGATAACCTACATAAAGATTATCCCACTTAGCTATAGTTATATTACTTTAAATGTGAACCTTTGTCGTAATTTTGTTTTAGATCCCGTTACCCCCACAATTCTGCCGCTAACCATTGTCCTGATGTCGGCCCAACAACCCTCTTCCCCGATCCCCATCACTGCCAACCTGTTGGTCGATGCGTTCTCATACTGACTGCTCAAAAGGGGGGGGGGGGGGGGTGATCCCTCCGCTAAACGACGTAGACTTGACGTCAACACAGTAAAATTCAGACCCCTGATGTTGAAGCAGTGTGGGAACCTAACACTCTCCCTGTCTCCGTCGGTGGTGAACTTCAAGAGTATGCGGCGCAGTTACTCGTTTGCTCGAAGACGCTATCCCGAATTCGCTGGAGGGGCATCGAGATACGCTTCAGGAGCTTATTCTCAAGTCTGTTGATATCACCGGAGGGGGCCGAAAGACGTGGTCCTCACTTCTCCAAAGTCTCCAGTATAACTAGCCTCAGGGTAGAGGTAATCAACTTGGGGAACTGCATAGTGGATGGGTTTTATCTCCGTTCACAGTCAACGGCATCTCCCGACCAGAGGCTGTGCGCAGATGTCCCTGAAGAGATTGACTTTATGTGGTCGGCAGTAGATGGAATGGAAGAGTCAGAAATCTTTCCCTGGTCTAGACGGTCTCATTATGAATGAATCAGGGTTCAGGGGTGATGGATGATATCATCATGTCCACGGAGATTATCATACCCTCTCCTCGCCTTACTACCAAGGTTCTCCTATTCGCCTGTTTATCATATGGGCCTATCGATCCTTGACAACACTTCCACAACGCTCCGTCCAGATGCTGTCCTGGCTGTTGAACACTATACTAATAAAGTCGTCTGGCCGTTTCATAGCGGACCGTAGCTCTCGCAGTGTCCGGAGGAGGTCCTCTCGAGGCCGCAGCTGCAGGTCTGTGTTACGCGGGCTGTCGCGGTTGCTTTTCGAGGTGACCCAACCTAGCTCACGCAACATCCGGTTGCTGCACCCCTTATGCTCTACAGCGCCATTAGCATCATAAGCCTCACACCATCCCTGCGTTATACTGTACCAATCTTCTTCGTCATCTCGGCTACATCATAGGCCGTCCCACTTGAACCCTTCTTCCAGGGGAAAGAGGCGGGGTAGAGGAACCACATCATCCTCGTGACCATGACGAGGGCCAGCTGGGCCGGGTCCTTCCTCTTGGCTGCGGTCCCGAATTCGCGCGACCCAGGCGCAACCTCTGGCGTTTCCGATGAGGAGCAAACGGTCAATGTGATCATCAGCATCAGGCAACAGAGGGGGTCGTCGATGTTGTTAGAGAGGCAGTTTATCGCCAGCTGATAGTGGTCTAGAACCCGTAGGTCGCCCTTGTTAGAGAAGATCGCCTTAGCCTTGAGAAAACCGTCCGTGATGAGGCTGGGGACGTCGGTGAAGGGGAAGCCGCAGCCGAAGCTGATGGTTCTGCGCGTCTGCCGCAGCGCCCTGTCATGCGCAGCTTTCTCGTGCTTGATTTGAGCTTCCTGCGCCGCGCGCCTCAGGGAGCCAGGCGGGCCGGTTACTACTGCGTGCGCGACCTCTCGGCCGCGCAGGCTGACGACGGTTGTTGACGTTAAGCGGCCCCTAACGGCGTCAGGCACCCACTCAACACCGGCCGCAAGGAGTCGGCCAGCCAGCACAGAGACCCACTCGTCCGGCTTGAGCCCGTTGCTAGCCTGGTTGCTGCTAGTCATGGCCGCCTGTAGATGATCCGGCCATGTCGCGTTAACTGGCGCGGACGCCGCCCGCCCTTTCTCGGTAGAGACAACGCGGAGAAGCTCAGTTGCAAAGTCATGCCTGGTGCGCGTCCTCGACAAGGTTATTGTTATGCGCGAGCCGCCCGAGGTGAGCCCGTTAGTTAGCCGCTGCAGCGCCACGTGGGTAAAGGCGTCTGGCGCTGCTTCCCACGCCTCGACAGCAGACTTACACGCCTCTTTCTGCTCCAAGGTGATAGGTATGCTGCTAGTGTCGCTACTACCTTGTTGCAGCCTGCGCCGTAGTTGGTTGGCTATGAAGAGTTTCGTCTGTGGGATCCACATCTCCCGCAGGAGTTCCGTCGCATATTCCGTCACGGCTGCATGGCTCTTGAATGCGTCTTGGCCTAGCTGGCTGAACCAGATCTCAGTCTCCCGGTGGGAGGCAATGCGGTCGCCGTAGTGGTGCTGTAGCTCGCTAATATGGAGCAGTATAAGCCTTCCCGTCTTCGTAGAGCGGGGCCACCGGCTAGTGTCCATGAAGCAAGTTGCTACCCCGGCTGGACCGAGGTCTAGTACGGCTGGGTCGATGTAGGGCCACGCCCCAGCTAGAAGGCTGTCGATGGTGCCTAGCGGCCGGAGCACTGTCTTCGGCAGGTGGCGCTCATGCCCAGTGAAGATATACCCACCAAGCCGGTCAAGTACTGCGACGGCCTCGGAGTGTGCGAGGTCTAGGCCGCGCTCGCCGCCAATAACGTAACGCCGGTCCATCTCACTGATAGCAAGCTCAAACAGGCGGCAGTAGGCTGACATGATACGCGGGAAGATTTCCACTGGTATAGACCGAAAGATATGGACATACGACTCATGCTCTGTGAGGAAGAAGCGCATGAGTTGGAAGATAGGGCGAATGACGTTCTCGAATGTGCGCTCAACACTATCCATATGTCGTATATTGAGTGATACGACCTGCTCCATCCGGTATGCCACCTCATCCTTCTCGATAGCGATGTCCAGCTGCCTGCGCTCTCGCGCAAACGGCTTAGACTCCTCAGGCTGCTCGGGCGTGAGGTCGCCACGGATACGACGCAGCAGCCTCTCCCGCCTGTCTCTCGTGTACGACATGACGGATATGTGTGACGTTGGGGCTGTTAGCGCTGCTGTTGCGTACCCCTTCGTCGCGAGGAGGGCGCTAGCGCTATGGCGCACGCTTCTCTTGATGTTGGAGTAGCCCTGGAAGTAGCCGAACGACAGCACGTCTGCGCCCTCATTGCGGTCGCTCATATTCCCTTGTATAGCGGTGTAGAGCGAGTTGAGGAAGGGGGCCGCTAGCTAGATGAGAAGTTTCCGTACATTGGGTGGAAGGCCTGCGGGTAGAAGGTGTAGTCGCGGTTGCTGGGGTACTCTCGCGCCACCATGTTCCGGTCGGCGAGTAGGTAGCGCGTCTGTGAGCTGCCCGACTCGCTGTTGATACAGACTGCAAGGGCGTACGATATAGCACTGATACTTCTGAGATCAAAGCGGGCGTTGAGCTCTATAATCATCCTCTGTAGGTCCCTGCTCTCCCTGAGCATCTGCTGGTACTCCCGGCCTTCCACTGTATCGCTGTGTGTTCTTTTTCCATCGTTGAAGGAGAGCTCTTCAACCTCCTGCTGAATATTTCCATCTCTAGGGCCCTGCTCCCAGCCCTCCTCCTCCTCCTCCTCCTCTTCATGGGGTATATGCCTCTCGCGCGGCAGGTCGTAGATGCTATCGCTGACCTGGATCTCGATATTCGCGCCGTAGTCATACGCGTGGAACGCCGGCTCGTGGCGTCGCTAGAATGGATTGTGGTTGTGGGCGCTGGCCCAGACGGCCCAACCGTTCATGAACTGCTCCTGGAAGACCTGCCACTTAGCTGAGCTTATGCGCTGAGTACTCTTTGTCCCCAACCGCCAGCAGGCCTCAACCCCCTCGCTAAGCAGCTGCGGCGACTGGAAGACGCCCACGATATATGCGGCTAGCTCGCGGGCTAGCCCAGCCGGTATCCCGCTCTTCTCTGAGGCCGTCTGTCTCTCTCGCGGGCCCCCGCCCCTGGACGTCGGCTCGTGCGCCACGGGGTGCATGACGACGAACCAGACCTCTCGGGTGCTAGCCTTGGCGACCCTGAACGTGCGCCCGGTGATATCGAACGGGATGCCGCTGATATGCTTTACGCTATAGGGCGCTGCGTATAACTCAAGAGAGAACTCGATATTGTCGAAGACGGGCCCGTCGCTTTTCGTGATGGGGCTACGTGGCTTGCCGATAATGCTGAAGAAGTCAAGGAAGAACTGCGGGAAGAAGGCGTCCGTGGCCTTTGCTGGCGCGCTACCTGCAGCGCGAGACCCAAAGTCAATCGTGTGCTTCTCCTGTAGCATCTTGATAGCATCGGCTGGCTCGAAATCAATTCGGAGGACCTTTTCGATGAAGCGTTTGGCTAAGGAGAGGGGTGAGAGGCGTTAGCATATTCTCCTCATTCCTAGTTTACTTCCTTCCGCATATACATACCTCGGAACCGGTGGTGCCCTGAGGAGTGGTCCACAGCCCAACGGTGGCTGTTCGCCCATTGTCGCCTTCATCCTTATGTTAGCGGGTTGAGTCCTGGTTGTGGGCGAAGGGATCGTTACGGTCCAGGCTAGAGGCATCCACTACATCAGGTAGGCTATCACTATCTACTAGCGACTCAGCAATAATATCTCCCTCATAGGTTAAAGACATCTTGATGTAGCTGCGGTGGGATGCTAGGTGTTACTATTCACGGTCTTGGGTGTGCGTAATTTATGTATGTATTAGGTGATGTCTCTTGTAATATACTTTCTGGGGATTCTATGTAGGACCACCTATATATCCTCTACTGAGAGATTACTTACTAATGGCTTATCCAGTAGGGTATTTAAAGTAGTATTATCCTGCTCCCCATATAACTCTCACCCACTATAAGTGCAGGAGGGCAGATATGCAGCATATGCCGCCTGTGTTTTGTCGGGGAGAGTGGAGGATTCCTCTTTCCCTCTTACTACACTAAAGCCCTATTAGGACTGCTTGATATAGTGTCAATAAAAACAAAACCTCGAGTTGGTCTGACAGTCGTCTGCCTAAGAATGTATGGTCTGCACAAATGCCCTCCCGGGCGTGAAGCTGATGATGACGACCTCAATAAGGGATAGACTGAGGGACATCTGGAATTGGGAGCCCACTTAGTGTAAAACTGGACAACCTTCTTTGTATGTGCCCGCCGGGCAGAGGTATTTGCGGAGGTGTCTTCTATTGGCTATATTTTAAAAGGGCAGGCTTGCAGCGTGCGTCAGATCAACTTTCCGAAATGAATCGTCTATGTAAGGTATGCGAGGGATCCCCAGGCCTGCGGACGCGACCACGACTGCTGCTATACTGCTCTGGCTGGTTTCCTAGCTCTAGGCCCCATCTTCCAGCGTGGAACTGGTTTCTGGCTAGCGGTGATCGCCGGCGCCTTGGGCGAAGGCAGAGGGCGCCACTGTTGATGTGACGGCGGCGGCGGCGGCGAGGAAGGGGAGGAGGGGGAGGAGGGAATACTGTTGCGGCGCCTGGGCTGTGCAAGGTCTTGAGCATCGTCGTCGTCGTCATCATTGTTATCATTGTGGCTGCTGCTCTGTTAGCGCTGGCGCGCAGGCTGCTTAGTGGTGATGACGGGCGCGTCCTGTGTCAGCTGGTCCTCGTCGCCAGGGCAGTCCAGCGCCGCTGCAGATCCGTTGTAGGGCGTGAGGTAGGCGTTTACGAGCCCCTCCACCTTCTGCTGGGTAGCTTGTCTAGTGGCGACGTCCTGCTGGCCGGCGAGCTTGAACAGACTGGCGCAGAACCCCTGCACGAGGGTAGAGGCCTTGGCCTGGCGCTCGCTCCTCCTTGTCGCGCACTCCGTCGTCCACAACGGGCGCAGCGCGTGGCCCTCCCTGTCAGTCGACTGACGCACTATCTTCAGCAGACGCGCCCACGCCACGTGCTTGAAGCGCTGCCCGAATAAGCTGTCTTGGCTGTCCTGCCCCTCATCGCCTATCGCGTCATCATCCAGGAGCGGGAGCAGCTCCGGCGCCCGGAACTCGGCTAGGTTGTCCCGTACAAAGTCCAGAATACGTCTCTGGAGCTATACTACTGCGATCGCGGGGAAGGCCCCGGGAGCCCAGCCCCTACGGGAGGCGAGCTCGTCCAGTGCCATCGACAGGTGCTCCCGGAGGAGGGGCTTATTCCTATCCTTGGGCCTGACGTTATTGACGGCTGCGGCTTGCTCTGGACTGATCCAGCAGATCACGTGGCAGAGCACACGGACGGCCATCTGGATCTCGGTCTTCTTGCAGTGGAGGATACGCCTTAGGTCGGGGAACGTGAGCACTAGCGAGTTTGTGAGAGCATCGTGGACGAGGTGGTAGGTGTGATCGTCCATGTTCGCGAGGAACCCGTCGACCCGTGTACGTGCTTCAAGCCCCGCCTGCTGCTGCCCAGATGTGTAGAATACGCTCGTAATATTGGGGGCGGCTTGGCAAGTTGAGAGCCTGTCCCAGTCGGCGGGCGTGATGTGGACCTGCTCGTCCGACGGTAGGTCGGCTAAAACGCCGAGAACCTCGTTAAGGGCATCAATCCAGTACTCGTCGATGCGGAGGCTAGCAATCCACTCAAAGTATGAGATATTGAAGGTGTCTAACCCCAGCCTTGTGCAGCACCACTGCGTTGTGACAGGCCGCCATCTCTGGTGGTTCTACAACGTAATGAGCCTCCGCGTTGGGAAATGCTTCTCGCCGCCGAGGCGGAGTGCCTCGACGACGTGCTGGTCTATGGCGGCGTCCTCCCCGCCTAGCTGCCCGTCTCCCTGCCCTCCTATGCAGGCGATGGACGCAAGCTGCGTCCAGATCTGCCCGTGATTGTCGGGCAGGCTTGGGTCACGCCTGTTGACGCGAAGCTTGACGTTCAGGTCGCGCGGCAGGCGGTCTTTTGGTTTCCATGTCGTCCGTTAGCCTCTTGTGAACACGGGCTCATGCTTTGAGCCTGGGGGCTATACCTTTGTCGTACAGCTCGCACGCCCACCACAGGTCGGAGCCTGGTGCGCCCGTCTCCTTGACGTACTCGCGGAGCGCCTGGATACGGTGCTGGCCGGCCATGACCTCGGCCTTGCCCCCGCTCACTTCGGCCCAGCGCAAAAAGGAGAGCTCGCAAGGACTATCGTTATTATCGTTGATGCCCTCCCCGTCGTCCTCCTCTCGCTCCTCTATGTCGCCACCGTCCTGCTGCATGAGGCTGACTGCCTCGGCGCTGCAGAGGACGGTGATCCGGTTCTCCGGCGCCCGCCGTTCCAGCCCGCCGCTCCTGAATGCGTGTAACAGCTCCTGGACGTGGGCTGCGTTAACGGGGCGGTTCCTGCCGACGCTCCAGGCTGTGTCCAGCACGTCGATGGGCATCCTGGCAACGGCGAGGAGGAAAGGTCGCGCCTGTTCTCGCGCGGACGATGTTTCTGTAAAGGGGGCGCTGATCTCATCTTCTCTCCTGGCCCGGACCCGCCTCCTCAGCCCTGATACTGATGGCGCTGTAGCTACTTTCTTATTATCGCCCTCATCACGCTTCCTCTTCCGCTTCTCGCTGAGCACTCTGGCCATTGCGGTGATGTGTATTTCTCAACTGCCGCCCGATAGCCTGTGCTGGCCGTTCCTGTTATTTCTTTGTTAATTTTCTTGTCTTTCTTGCCCCTGGGGGCTTAGGGATAGGTGGTTAAGGGAGTGGGAGTGCTGGTGATTAGATGAGATGTGTGCACAAATGAGACGGGAAGACAATATAATAGATGCTTGGAAGGGGTGCGTGTTTGGCAGGGCGGCCGGATGCGATTGGTCTGAGGCCGCTGTAGTACACTAACCTTCTACGTTTCTATGTGCTGGGTGGGGGACCGCTATGCAGCAGAGGGAGCTGACTCACCCCACCACAGCTAGCGTATCCTCGTCCGGTAGCAGCAGCAGCAGCAGCAGCAGCAACATAACCATAGGTCAGTGTTACGACCCGACAGGCATGACACGTTGGAACAGCCCCGCCTGGCATCTCGGCGGCTAACGCAGAACATATGTAAGCAGTAACACAGGTGTAACCAGGAACCATCGGGAAAGGAAGAACTATGGTACAGGTCACGTGAC
>NW_026517683.1:0-9046 GCF_026319265.1 Colletotrichum chrysophilum | reverse complement strand
GGCATTCTTATAACCTTGCCATTGACCTTGTCGATATTCCTGGAACCTTCTAGCAAATACGCCATTGGATTTGGTGGGTCCAATGAGTCGTGGCTGAGGGTCTTGCCGAAGGCCGAACACCGGTCCATAGACCGTGACATTGCCCTACCAACCTCAAGTCAGGTACAAAATTCCCGTTAACTTTGCCTCAAACGTGCAAAACGGTTGCCTAGAGGACCTATTGCTCCCACACGTGGTCTTGGCCCGGCATAATCGGATCAGAGATGACCAGTTTTGGATGAAGTGAGGAACTGAATCTGGCCTCGTATTCCCGAAGGAGATAGGAGGCTGACAGCCAGGTAAGTCTCTTGTGGGTCAGGGCAACCTCGCCTCGTAGGACGGCTGTCCCATTGTGCGGCCCGAGATCCTTGGCGCAAATTACCCCACAAATCTATCATACCTGGAGGCACATCAGCTGGTTGTGTAAGACAATGGGTGCTTCCCTTGAAATGAAACATGGCACTGAAGAGATACACGCACTCACACCACTGAACTAAGTGCGCTGCTAAGGATTATTTACGTTGGTTGCGGATTTCAAACCTGCTAAGTAAGTATGAAGACGAAAACACAACCACTTATGAATATGGAAATGGCAGCAGATCAGACGATAAAAAGCGCTAATCATATTTACTTCATTATTTTTGATACAGTTGCCCTGGTCTTTTAGTTGGTGTGGGTCACATTCAAAGGCTTTACATTAATAACCCAGGACTTTTATGATAACGTCTCGACATAGGCTACATCTTCAGAACCCCCCCACACCCCATAGCAATAATTGGTTCCGATTGGTATCGGTGACATATGGATTGTGGATAGAGACGAAGGAATCTTGCCAGGTGGGCTGTGATCACACATTCGAGCTCTCTGAGTGTCATCACTCATATCGGGTTCTCGGCGTCGAACCTGGTCTTGTAGACTTGGCGAAGGATAGGTGACAGCCTACGCTACGGTATCTAGTCTACAAAGAACTGTGGAGACATTGACACATGCTGCTACCGAATTCGATTGCAGAGCATTCACGATGCTGAAAGACCTTGCTAGTTGCATGGCACGATTCATGGCACCCTTCCTGGTGTTGAGTTATCTCACCAATAGTTTTGGGATTTGATTCCTCTTAGCTTGGCTTACGCGTATACTTGAGACTGAGCAGGCTGTAGGCAACACCTGAATGGCTTCGCCTCGTGAGAACTTCGTTCATGGTTGTGAGGCCCATAATCCATCGCCGATCTTTGCCAGTGTTTCTGCATGCAACTTGTGAACCGGAGCTGTCCATGTTGACGACCCAACACGGGCATGTTGAACAAGTTCCTTTCGGTAGAGAAATTGTATATAAGAATCAGTTTGCACACTCCATGGAAATAATTCTTCTGTCCTCATCCGCATCAACGCAAACATTTCACACACAGCTCTCACACTCAACTCTCAAATCTCATACACAACCTTTCGCTCTGAATCATCAATCTTTCCTCAAACCATCAAAATGAAGGCCTCCGCTGTCATCGTCCCCGTCGCTCTCATGGTCGCTCAGCCCGCTCAGGCCGACATTGGCCGCGGCATTGGTCTGGCCGCCGAGTTCTTTGGTGGCGGCATCGCCGAGCTCTTCACCACCATCTTTGGCAAGCGCGATGGCTTTGTCACAACTGTTCGTCCTCGCCAGGTTGAGGGTGTCCCTGAGTTCGAGTACCAGCGCTGCCGCGACGACATTTCTGGCCTGACTATCACCGCCACCGCCCCCTCTGACACTGGTAAGTCACCCAATGATTCATCAAATCGAGCTCTTCATTGCTAAGAACCACTGCAGAGATTCAGTTCTCGGGTGTCCCCGCCACCTGCATGAATTTGGCCAACGTCCTCGTCGGTGATGGCACCGGGCCTTTCGCCCTCCCTTGCGGTTCTGACTGCCTCTCCTACAGCAACCTTACCCCTGAGCAGTACAACCAGCTTGCCGATGCTCTCCGTGCTTACGCTTAAGTATGGATATTACATCTGAAGACATGATGGAACTTTTGGGACTTTGCTAGCTGTTGGACACGGCTGCACTATCTAGAAGTGTTTCTTTGTATCGTATTTCTTGACTTCTTGCCGCAAGGACAAGCGGCAACTCAATTTACATCACTCATTCCGGGCGCCCTCAAAATAGTTTCAATTTTATACGACGTGATATGCCTTCATCGGTATCCAATTGCAAAGCGTGTGCAGTCTAGTCCTTTCATGCCATTTGATGATGTGCACTGTCGCGATTTTACCGGCTGTGTGGGGCCGGAGCATCGGCCGGACGATCGGAGGGTCAGGACATTAACTCCTTTCCGGCCGCACTAAGGCGAATGATCCCACCGAGTTTAGTGCTTACTTTTCGAGGATTCAAGGTCAGTCAGCTATATTCACGCGCCATACGTTGACATTCATCAACTTCCCATCTGCACCGATAGTTATAGCTTCTCTTGAACCATTGCTTCCTGGCCTTTTTTGAGGATTGTTTTCTCCTCCCGACGCTTACATGAGGTAGCCATCGGACCGCTGCTGGCCAAAAACAAATGCCTGAATCAAGACCCGTATCAGTGGCAAATGGGCCCTCAATAATTACGCATCATGAACAGGTCGTCCATCGCCCGCGACCCATTGCCAGTCGCCGACGTGATAAGCCGCAGCTTTCTTGCAACCTATGTCGTCGCCGGAAGTAAGTTGATACTTCCTTACTCATCTAAAAAGTCACTGACACCGCTCTATTAGATTGCGATGCGATCGCAAGAAGCCATGTTCCAGCTGCTCTTCACGAGGTCATTCGTGCGTCTACGCAGAGAACTCTGCGATGGCATCATCATCAACAGTGTCACCAAACGATGCAACACTACAGGATCGTCTTGCGCACCTTGAGCGCTTGGTGATGACATTCGGGCCTGAGAAGAGCTCAAGTCAATTGGCGGAATCGGCACAGGCATCTGTTGGCACGCCCATAGACGACAGCTCTGAGACTGGAAGTCTCCGCACTGGCGCTGCAGATCACTCATACGTGAGTGGTGACCACTGGGGTGCCATTCTGGATAGCATCGCGGACCTCAGAGACCACTTCAATCGAGAGGAGCACTTCAGGCTTGGTGAAAGCCCGGAGCCTGCATCAGAGCCAACCCAGGACGTTTGTGGTAATACGGCCTCGGGATCCTTCCCTCCGCAACGAGCGCTTTTGCTCTACGGATGCAGACCCGCAAGATGTAGGGAAGAGATTCTATCTGCTTTACCGCCCAAGTCTACTGTCGATCGTTATGTCTCCCGATACTTCAACCATCTAGACCTAGTAGCTTCATGTGAGTGTTCTCTTACTTCTTCGATGATCTAGTCGCTAACCCTCAGGCGGAAAGCTTCTGTCCATGGTCCCACGTTTCTTCGAGAGGTATGTGATCCGCATTACTTGGCATCTGCCTCTTGCTACGACTGACCAAGCGAATCAGTATGAAGCCTTCTGGGACGATCCCTCCAATGCCAGAATCATGTGGATTGGGCTGCTGTATAGCATGATTTGCCTAGCCTTGATAGCTTTAGACACCAACAGCCAGGGGCTTTCTAAGGAAATGACTCATTACGATCTAGATATTGAGGTGTACAGGGAGAAGGTAGTTCAATGTCTCATCATGGGCGAATACACCAATGGCGGCAGCCATGCCTTGGAGACGTTCATGAACTACGTCTATATCGAATTTCGAATCCGCGAAGATGCCGAAAAGGATGTCTGGTTCCTCTTGGGGATTGAGGTGAACCTGGCAAAACGCATGGGCTATCATCGCGATCCCAAGCACTTCCCTGGCATCACCCCACTTGAAGGAGAAATGAGGCGAAGGGTGTGGGCGACTGTTCTTCTCGGCGATAGTCTCATTTCAGGCCAGATGGGCATGCCGCGTATGATCACAAGCGATCAATTCGACACCGAAGAACCAAGAAATCTGAATGATTCAGATATTGAAGGGGACATCTCTGAGCTGCCTCCGCCTCGCCCGGAAACGGAGCACACCACTGCCTTGGGTATCATCGCAAGGAGGCGAATTCTCATAGCTCTGGGTGCCGTCTCAGATCTGACCTCGTCCCTCAAGCCGTCAGGATATGCTGAGTACATGAGGGTCGATCAGATATTGAACGATGCAAAAGCAAGTATCCCACCTCCCCTGCAGCCCAAATCAATGGCATCTAGCGTCACCGACTCACCACAAACGATCATGGCCCGCTTGTTCTTGAGCCACATCTATTACAAGGGACAGATCATGCTTCATAGAAGATTCCTGTTCGCAGAATCCATCTGGCATGATCTTGGCACATTCACCTATTCCAGGAAGGCTTGCATCAACGCGGCGCTGGAGACGTTGCGTATTCAGCAGGTCCTGGACGAAGAGACCCGCCCGGGAGGACAACTCCACATCATGCACTGGCGAGTTGGATCGCTTATGAACCATCATTTCCTGACAGCCACCATGGTCCTATGCTCGGTGGTGCACCGGCAAAGAATTTTTGGGCAGGATGAGGAGATCATGGAAGCTCTTGGAAACTCTAGAGCAATCTGGATAAGAAAAGGCCCCCACTCGAGGGAGGCCAAGAAGGCCGCCCAAGCAGTCGGCATTGTTCTCCCGAGGGCGGGAGGTCCCAGGTTTGACATGCAATTGATGTCTCGTAGTATGGAAGATATGCCAATGGAAACGACTGGCTCACACCAGAAGGCAAATGAGGAAGAGGCTGCAAGAGTTTGGGAAGACGACAAATGGCTCGAAGAAGCTCTTTGCCTTGATCCAGGTGAGGTTGGTGGCGAGTGTGTTTTGCAATAGGCTGACCGAACGCGTTGCAGACATTTCAACCGCTGGAGCCCCCTATGATCAAATACTCCCGGGACAGTATGACACGTCTCTGCAATTAGATCTACGAGGCAGTCAAGAGGGTGTTAATACGGCGGATTGGATACTACTGGATGATAGAAATCCTTAAGGATGTGTTGGAAAGTTGAATCGGATTATGCTCAAACTTCACTACTCAGATATAAACCATACTCACTGAGGTTTGGTGAGACCTTAATACTTATCAATAGACCAGTTTCATAGTATTCTGCCTATCCATGATGACTGTCTTTGATAGAACTGCTCGCAACACAAATTGTCTCTGTGCTATTTAATCAAGCACGATGCTCAATTTGCTGGCTTTTCTCCTCAACGTCTAGTTTAGCTCGCGCAACATACATATCCTCGCTCGATGTGACCTCGTCACCAAAAGCCTGAGAGATCTCCTCTAGAGTCTTGTGTCGAGTTTCCTCGAAGGAGAAATAGGCTATGACTGTGAAGAATGCCGTACATCCCACAAATACATAGTAGTAGTTCTCGTGGATTGTGGAAAAGGCACTCGGACCAGCCTGCGTGACTCCAATGTTGACAATGAAATGACAAGCGCATGCAAGACCCATAACCCTGGCCCTCAGCGCTAGGGGCAATACCTCAGCACTGTAGAGCCATGTAGCGCTGTTGATGAGACCATAATAAGCCGTGACGAACATGTAGATGCCAAGGATCGTGAAACCTTTTCCGACGCGATTATCCGTCTCCTGGAACTGCCGTTGCATGACAGCAGTGTAGATCAGGACAAGCACGATGCTGGCAAGGCCACCGATGATCATCTTGCGTCTTCCCCATCGATGCATGAAGAATACGAGGGCGATATAGTTGACAACAAATGCGACAGTGCTATACACGCCAGCCAGCGCGAGGATAGTCCTGGGTTCCATACCTAGTGACTTGTACACGATCGTTTGGTAATACTGAACCACGTTCACTCCGGTTAAGCTTGTCATGACCTGTACCGCTAGAGTGACGAGACAACGGTGGTGATACAAATGTAAAGCTTCCCCAAAGGAAGCAATCTCGCGTGCCATCTCAAACTCGATCTGAGCTTGCATCTGGTCAAACTCGGCTACAAATTCGTCAGGCGAGGTGTCGCTCCGCATCTTGGAGAGCGCCCTTCGAGCAGCCTCGATCTTGCCAGCACGAATGAGTTGCCGTGGAGAGTCTGGCATAAAGGTGACAAGGCCAAGAAGCATTATAAGCCCCCAAGGGATTTGTAGGGCGAGCGGGAGGCGCCACTGGATAGCGCCATCGGGAGCGTAGGAACCTGCGTATCCGACCCAGTTGGCCAGCATAGCCCCGAATGATATGCCTGCTCCTGCGATACCTCCTATGAGTCCTCTCTGTTCCGGTCGGCTGATTTCGGACAGGTACATCGGAACAGTTCCGACCATTCCTCCAACTGCAATACCAGCAATAGCTCGTCCGGCCAGGAACATGCTAATGTTAATTGCGGCTGTCTGTATGGTACTTCCGATAGTCACGATGATACACATCATCTGCGTGAAATGGATCCGACCGATTTTGTCGCCAAGAAGACTCTGAGTAATGGCACCCAAGGTCTCCCCTATGATCTAAATCTGACATTAGCATAGTGAAGAATAATATGCACATGAGGCTCACATAAAGCGCAACAACCGCCCCGGTCATAGCATCAGAAGGATGGTTCATGTACTCTTTCCACCTACCATGGGCAATAGTTGTTGTGGCTATGCCAGTGTCAAATCCGAACAATAAAGTGCCCATTGCCGCAATCAAGGCGACTCCCACAGTGTACCAGTCAACCATGATTTATATATGGAACTGAAGTTGAGAAGTTGGATAATGTTTGAGGGGAAGATCAACACCTTGTCAGTTATGTTTTGTAAAACAGGCATGCACCAAAGTTTGCGACTTAGGTACGATAAGGAGGCTCACCTATTTATCTTTAAGTTACACCAGCTGTTTCTCGCTATTTTCCCTTCTTATCCCCTTAACCTTATGCCCTAGGCCCAAGACCCTAGACTCTGTCCCCCGCATCTAATCCCCCGCGTTCCAACTCCATGTGTTCAGATCACACGTCGCCATGCAGACATGCTGGGACGCAACCCCCACCCCATTTCCACACCATTTGTCCGCTGACTAATTTGCCGTTGCCAATCTCAACCTCTTAAGAAGCGTCAGCCTTCTTTGTACTAGTCAGGATATTGTCATTCTAGCACCAGGTTACTCAGTAGAGTACCACGGAGTAGATCTGATAGCAGCTAGACCAGTCCCGCTTATTTATTCTGCGCCGGACCCGCTTATGTAGTCTACGCCGGAATCTACTCCGCATAGTCCGCGATGTCCCTATTTACTCCGGTCCCATAATGCTGTAGGCCCTGTGCCGTCTAGACCGTGTTCTTGTGAGGCGATATCGTACTACCACCACAAAGACGGCAGTGGGCGGGCCATGGACCAGACCTCTGCTTTGTTGACATAACGACTACCGGGCCGAAGAGTGAGGTGGCGAGACATTTTGTTTCATAGCGCGTCTTGTGAATGAGCTGATGACATGGAGTTTATGAAATATAGCTGAATCTCCTTAATATTTTCTGCAATGAGAGTTGAATATGGGAATGAGAAGAGAAAGCGAGGGTTATAAGTAACTTGTATTCCTCAAAATTATGTATCTAGTGTATCTAAAGAGACTTTTCAATCTCCTCAACAGCACTGAAAATTTCCTCCCACTTGGCCCACTCTGCATCTCCGCCGATGATTCCGCCGAGAAGAGGAAGTCGAGTTCCACCGATCTGGCCAAGACCACGAAGGCGGCTGGTGGCCTCCTTAATACCGGGAACACCGTGCTTGACAACGAACTCAGCCATGCAGCTGAAGCGGTACTGGATCTTCTTCCGCTCGGCTACCTCGGAATCGCTCAGGTGAACCTGGCTAGCCAGCGTGAAGAGTCTGACAAGGGTTTTGGGGAAGTAGCCAGCGGTTCCATCAACAGCACCAGCACCACCAAGGAAGACAAAAGGTGTAAGGATCTGAGCGAGGCCAGTGTAGAGATGGAATTGCTCCTGATTGACCTGGGGGTTCCATGTAACCTGGGTGATGAGAGAAACGTCGCCGTGGGAGAGCTTGGCGCCGACGATGTTGGGGTGTTGGGCGAGCCTGGACAGGCCGTCCGCCTTGATCCGAAGGCCGTTGGCAACTCCGGGAAAATTGTAGCTATGAAACCCCTGTTAGCCGAACACTTGACAGTCGGAATATTCCGGGTTCAATATGTACATCATAATAGGAATAGGGCTTTTATCGGCGACGGCAGTGTACCAGCTCACGAGACCGTCGTCAGTGGTGTCCGCAGCGTTGTATCCCGGCACAAGCGACTGACCGTAAGCAGCGCCGGCCTTCTTGGCGTCATGAAGCTGCTCGACTGTCTCTTCGATGTTATGCTCGCAGGTACCAGCGATGACAAGGAAGTCGTTGAAGCCTTCATCGTTGAGACGCTCTCGAACTGCCCGGATGATCTCGATACGTTCACGGCGGTGAACGTGAACGCCCTCTCCGGTGCTACCCAGTACAACAGTTCCCTTAATACCAGATTTGGCCAGGTAGACGGCGTGGGCACACTGAGTCTCAAGGTCAAGCTCACCCCCGGATTTGAAGAATGTGGGGGCAGGCACGAGCACGCCGCGGGGAGGAGGGGTAGCTCGGTTGGACATGTTGAAAAGGATCTACCTATTGTAAAACGAAGAAGGGGATAGAAAAGCAGGTTGTTGGGTTTTGGTTTGCTTTTTTCTCGAGCGCGTTGTAGCAGATTGGAATCAAAGTATATGATAACAGATGCGAGTATTTTATAATACAATCCAATCCTAAACGGAGTAGTCTCCCTAGATACGATGAGGGGTAGGCTCAATCACAATCAATTTCGAACAAAACTATGCTTCCATTACCCAATCCGAATACTCATAAAACGTGAAAAAACAGATTTATTCCTCATGCTAGCATTTTGGCTAGAACACGTATGTTCTTGGTCCCTGTCACGGGCTAGAGCCCGGATTGATATCTCCGGCTTCGCCGGAGCAGTTACCGAGATCCGGCTCCGTTGGACCCACTATTCTGCCGCAGTACGCCGCCTAACCCGGCCTGCTTCACCGCTGTTAGGTGCCTACCCTTGT
>NW_026517682.1:0-9095 GCF_026319265.1 Colletotrichum chrysophilum | reverse complement strand
TGTAAACCGGCATTGTGGTCGTGGAGTTGTTACGCGTCAAAGGTTTAAGTGGTTGGGTGCCGACCGCGTTTGGGAAAAAGCTCGCCGCTGACTGATATTCGCCGCTGACTGATATTCGCCGCTGACTGGTAAACCACGTTAACTTTAAATATATATATTATAAAAGTTACTATATATATATATATATTTTAATTTTCCTTTTCTAAAGATCTTTTCTTTCTAGATCTTTGTTTTATATTAATCTAAACAACTATTCTTATTAAGTTTATAAATAAATATTTATCTTAAGAAGAGAGGGTTTAAATATATATATCTATAGTTTATTAACCTCTATATTATTTTTTGAAGTAATCTTTTAATTTCTCTTTAAGTAATAATATAAAATAATACTTATATATTTTTGAATAGCTTCTTCAAATTATTTTAGTTTTTTAAAACAGCTAAAAACATAATATAATATAGTTTATTTTCTTTTTTAAAAGAATATTTTAGGTCTTATATCTATAAATGTATTTTATAAAGTAATTTTTCCAAAAAGCTTTTATATAATATTATATATTATTAAATATAATGAATTCTATTATAAATTTACTTTATCTTCTTTTTATTGAAATAATAATAAAAAAAATATTATAAAAGAGATTTTTTATTTATTTTATAATAAATTAAAATATAGATAATATATTAGCTATAAATATAGAAGCTTTCTTTTAAATAGAAGTAATTCATTAACTTTAGTATAGCTAATTCTTTTTATATATTGACAAATATATAAGCGCTTTAATAATAAATATAAATTTTCCTTATTAATAATATACAAATGAAGCAAATTTTAAGATTAAAAAAAGCTTTCTTTTAAGCTATTAATTTAATTTAAAAAGTTTAGTTTTTAGTAATTTTATTATTAGTTTTAAATTAATTTTATTTATAATTAAATTATTGTTTTAATATATTAAGCTTTTTTATTATTTTAAAAGTAATAATAAGAATACTACTTCTAAGATGATGTTGAGTAAATAAATTAAATATATATTTAAATATAAAGCTTATTAAGCTTTTTTAATTAAGTTTTTATTTCTTATATTTTCTTATGTTATTAATATAATAACATCTCTTCTTAGAATAGAATTATTGTTATAAGAATATTAAATCTTTATAACATTAAGTTAGAACGATTAATTAGTTTTTTAATAAGATTTATAATTATTTTAGTTTTTCTAATTTATAATTCTTTTTAAAGTTATTTTTTAAAATAAACTTTACTCTTATTAAATATAACATAATAATTAATAATTATTTTCTTAAATATTAAAATCTATATTTTATAAAAGTTATATATATTTAATATATATTTTATAAAATACTTAAGGCCTCTAGCTGTTCACTATGATTCTTACCTACTTAGAGTAATCAACCTCTTAATTCTACACTTCTTAATAATATATAAAGCCTTTAGCTATATAATTATAACTTAATAACCTCCTAAGTCTCTAATTATATCCCTCTCTTAACTTTAGCTATATTTATATATATATATATATATATTAGTTAGCACTATTAGATAACTTTATAATCTTTACCTTTACTTTAGTAATAATATAGTTTATAATTACTCAATTACTATAGACTACTAAACTATTAACCTATCCTCTCTCTTATATATTATTTATACTACTAATATTATTCTTATTACTACTTTACTATCTACTATTTATTACTATGATTATAGTCTTCTTATTTGATTAGGCTAGCTAATACTTATGCTATGCTGTTATTAGTAACGCTCTCTCTATTAGTTAGCATAAGCTATACTTATTAATCTCTAGAGGGCTACTTCTACTTTAGTATTATAGAAGGCTTATTTAAAGAAGGGCTACTCTATAAGGTGTATAACTACTTTATTTACTTCTACTACTAAGTTTATATACTTACTATTAATTAAGTTATATATTATAAAGTCCTCTATAAAAGTATTAATAAGAGCTTTCTTAAGTATTATTCTAACTATATACTCTCTATATATCTTAGATTATATAAAGAGAGAGTAGGTTTTATTAATCTAATTAATATTAAACTCTATAGTAAGCTTTTATATATTATTTATATTAATAAGTATATTAAGCTTAAGGTATCTATATATAAAGTTAAGTATTAATATTATAAATGATTTTTATAAGTTATAAAGATAGGTTATTAATATAGGTTTAAAAGTGAGAAAGAAGAAGAAGAAGTATAAAGCTTTATATATAGTAAAGCTTTTTATACTTTTAGCTATAAGAACCTCACATAATAATCTTTTTAGTTAAAGAGTTATCTCTATTTAGTAGAATTTATAGCACCTTACCAAAAGGTTTAATAACGCTAATATTAAGCTATAAAAGCCTTAATAACCCCTTTAGCCTTAATATAATTAGCTTTATACTATATAGCTAGCATTATTACTATTGTATTAGTCTATTTAGCTAAAAAAATATATTTAACTTTATATAGTAATATTTAAAAGGTTTGCTTATTAGTAAGAATATATAAAGTTTCTATACTATTCTCCTTAATTAGTAGAAGGTATAAATTAAAGTACCTATATAGTATTTCTAGAATTATACCTATATATGGGGTGAATTTTACTATAGTCTTTTTATAAAAGGGCTATATTAAAACTATACACTTAATAAAATACCTAATATATTTATATAAATTTATTTTAAACTTTTATTTTTTAATTTTTAATTCTTTTTTAAAAAAAAATATTTTATAATCATAAGTATAAATCTTCTATAATAAAGTTAAAATTTAAAAGATTTTAAAACTTTATAAACTAATATTATAAGTTTATATACTTTTAAAATTAAGCTACTAGCCTTATATTATAAATTTTGACTAATATTAACTATAAAAGCTAGACTAGCTTTTTTACCCTCTACTAATAAGCTTTAAGTTATATGACTACTTAGATATTATCTTCACCTCTATACTCCTCTAACTTTAAATATTATAATAAGGTTTAACTATCTTCCTCTAGCTACCTCTATCTCTATTAGTCTCCTCTATCTCTCTCGCTCCTCTAAACTATACCTACCTTTTATACTATATTTAATCTATACTTATCTTCTTCTCCTCTACTATTTAAACGTCTACACTTAGATAATATCTTTTACCTTACTATATAGTCTTAACATAAAGCTTTACTACTATTAGCTATACTCTTACTATTAGATTTACTCTTCCTAACTTACTAACTTTTTAAACTACTTTAGCTATTGTAAAAAAGTCTATGAAGTATTTATACGTATCAAAATAATTATTAATAGCTTTAATTATCTCTATATTAACCTTAAAACTATATAACTTTATAATCTTATACTTATTAGCTATTTTAAGTAAGTATCTCCAAGTAAATTTTAATAGAGTCTTCTTATTAATATAGATAAGGTTACTTACTATACTTAAAGCTTTTAATTTTATTTACTTTAGTCTTATAGATTAAGTTATTTAGAATAGCCTGATTTAGCTTATACATAAGTATAATAAGAAGAGAAGATATTATATAAGGTTATTACATATATAAGAGAATATAAAGAATAAGTTTAAAGCTTTATTTAAAGTAGTAGTTAAGTTCTTATACTATAGCTATAAGAACCTTTTTAGCTATAATAATAAAGACTTATACTATTAAGTTTATACTTTTAAGTATAAGTTTAAGCTATCGCTAAGCTTTAGCTATATTAGCTATAAATACTATTAGCGTTCTATATTATAGATAACGTCTTTATAATATTATAAATAATTTTCTTATGAATAATAGCGTTATAAATAACGCTCTTATTAGTATATTTTGCTACTTTACTACTTACTTACTTACTCTCTTCTACTAAGGATAAGTTAAGCTGAATGTTAATAACTAGTTATATTAAGATTTATTTATTTACTTTATTCAGATTAAGTATAATTAAAGTGCTGTTATTAAGTTTAAAATATAGGGAAAAAAGTATAAAGTGAATTATAATACTTATTTATATAAGTTAATTAGACTACTAATATGCTTTTTAAATTAGTTTTATTTCATTTTATTTAATAACCTTTAGTTTAATAAAAAGTATATATTTATATTAAGTAAGATATTATTTATAAATACTAATTTATTTTATAGCTTTGTTAAGAAGTTTATTATTATTCTTATTATAATATTCTTAATAATTTATTTTCTTATTCTTTTAATTCTTTTTATAAGCTTTTCTATATAAAATAAAAGAAATTTAAAATTAATTCTCTTCTTATTAGTTTATCTCTCATATTTAAGATAACTAAAACTCTTGATAACTATTTATTTATTATTTTTTTATATTTTGTATATAGAGATTTCTTTTTATTTAAAGACATAGTTCTTTAATATTAGTATAATATAAAATATTTTAAAATATACTTTTTAGTAGAAATAAAACTTATCAAGCTAAAATATTTACTTTTATTAAAAAGAAGTCACAAAGCTTTTAATAAAGTAATTAAATAGTTGAAAAGATCTTATAGTATGTTTTAATAAAAAGATAAGCTTTAGTTTTAAAAAGCTTTTTTAAGATTACTTTTTATGTATAAGTTATAATATATTTTTTGTATTTTAGTTATATTAAGCTTTTCATTATTGTTCTATAAGTAGTTTAAACTAAATATTTGAAAATATTAAGCTTGAGATAATTAGAATAGAAGTATTATAATTAAATTAAGTTATTACAAATAAATTTCAATTCAAGAAATAGTTATAAAGATTACTAAATATAGCTATATAAGTAAAATTAATTTCACTAGAATAACTTATATTAATATATAATAATAAGTAACTAAAAATAAAAAAGTAATTAGAAAAAAACTCATATTAGAAAAAAGTTTTTTATGGTTATTATATATAAGTTTATTAAAATAGTTTATCTTATAATATATCTTTTAGTTTATATAGCCTCCTTAATAAGCCTTAATAAGGGAATAAGTTATGTAACTAATATAAACTTTATAAGCTTATAATTTAAAAATACTTAAGTGAATAACTTCTTCTTAAGTAGTATATACTTTTTTATAAACTCTTTAGTTTCCTCTAACTACTAGCTCCTAGTAGTTATAAGTTCAGTTTATTAGAACTTTAATTTTACCTTTTTATTATTACTAAAATATTTTATAAAGTAAGTAGGTCTCTCTCTTTTCTCTTTATATTTCTATTTATATATAATTACTTTTATATACTTTATAAGATATTTTGCTCTTTTAAAAAAGTTCTCAAAATAAACTCTTGTCTTAAAAGTATATAAATCAAGTTATGAACTTATAAAGACTTATTTATCTGATTTAACTATTTTAAAATTATTTATATTATGTATAGTATTTAAGATTTAATTAATCTTAATAAATTTAATATACTTAGTTTTAGAAACATTAATAAGATAAGTATCCTTTTTTAAACACTATATTACTTAGCTAAATAAAGACAAGAGGGATATTTATAATAAAGATCTTATAAAATAAGTAGATAATAAAACTTAAGAAGATATATAAGAGAAAGCTATTAAACCTTAATAGTCATAAGCTATTAATAAGAATAAAATTATTTAAATCCTTATTACTCTTATACTTATTTATATATAACCTCTTCTTAAGTTAATTAAACTAATATCTATTATATTTAAAGATCTCTTTTTCTAAATTAAATATAAAATATTTATTAAATAATAATTTGTTTTAGAAGCTAATACTTAAAATAACTAAAAAACTAAAGATAAGTTTTTCAGATATATCTAAAATGAACTCCTTATATATATTAATAAAAAGTTTATAAATATAATTAAACTTTAGATTCTAAATAAGTTTAATAAAAATTATATTTTACTTAAGCCTCCCTTAAGATATAAAACTTTATTTCTACCTAAGTTATATATTTTAGATATTCTTAAGTTAAATAGTAATATAAATCTTACTTTAATATTTATATATTTATAAAAAGTTATAAGTTCAACTATTTAAAAATAAGCTTATAAAGAGTAGTTTAACTATATAAATTATTATAAAAGAGAACTATTTTAATATCTTTTATGAAGCTATTTATTTAAATATTAACTTAATAGACTTTTATAACTAATAGATTAATTATTATTATTAAATATTAATTTATAATACTTTGAATATCTAAAGAGCTTTTATAGTTAAATACTTTTTATAAACTATTAAAGTTTAAACTACTCTTAATTAAGTATGATAAATAATTCAAAATCTTATTATTCATAAAGAATTATCTAAATTATTTCTTAAACTAAAGGAATATAAAAAGATCTTTATAATAATTATTTAATTAAACTTTTATTAAAAGAAAATTGAAATTAATAAAGTATTTATAATAATTACTAATAGATCTAATAACCTATAAACTTTAAACTTAATCTTAAGAATATCTAAATCTAGAAAAACTAAAGTTTAAAATTAAAAAACCTTAAAAACCTAGAAATGATTTTGGAGAAGTTCAAGAATATTGATATTATAAATTCATTAGTAAAAAGTGATTTTTATAATATATTTAATTTCTTAAAGATTATATAAAAATTAACTTTATATTAATTAATAAGATATTTTACTAACTAGCTTTAAACGTTATTATAGAAATCTAAAATAATATTAAAACTAAAATATTCTTAAAGAAATAAAAACTAATTTATTAAAACTTTATAAATAAGAAATAGCTTAAACTAGAGTGTATTATAAAAATAAAAATAAAATATTACTAAAGATACTATATATTTTAATAATATAGTTATTATTATATTTATATTATTATATATAAACCCAATTACTCTTAAAATATTTAGAAGAAGATTTAGATCTATTTTTAATATAAGTAAAAAAAATAGCTTTTTATATCTTTTTATAATTTATAATATTATAGCTTTAAACTATATTATTAATAACTTAAGCTATCTATAAATTACAAATTACTTAAAAAGCTTACAAAGGTTACTATAAAAAATTAAATTCTAATAGTTATAGAATAAATATAAATATTTTAATAAAGCTTTTTATAAGCTTAATAAGGAATAAATAGAGGAACTTATTTTTAAAAACATTTTCTATATTAAGAGTTTTAAAACTAATATTATTTTAAAATCTTCTCTTAAAAATATTAATATCTAATTAAATAGATATACTAATAAGATTTATTATGAAGAGGCTAAAATTTTATTTTAAACATTTATATATATTAGGATGGGTATAAGTATATTTAGGGGCATAGTATATATACCTATATAGTATAAGGTTATATATAGATAGGTTTATGTTATAATAAAAGGTAATAATCTTAAGCATTTATAGGTATTTAATTATATAGATAAAAATAAGGGAAGCAATATATTACGATAATTCCTGTTATTATAGTTAGTAGGTTATATGCTCTAGTAGGGAATAGTGAGGGGAAAAATAACTTAAAACGTAACCTACTAACCTGCTAATTACATAAGGTGCTTATATAACTATACGTATTACATAATTAATATTATAATTATAGGTTATAATAAATAGAGTATTTTATATAAGGTTTTATAGTTTAAACTTTACTAGTTTATTTTATATAGAATATTAAAGTAAGTTAAGCGTTATTATTATTCTTATATTATTATTATTATTATAAAAGAATGTTATATGTTAACGGTATATATATATTAATAATATCTTATTTTTTTAAATATAAATCTATTTCTAATTACTTTACTTTACTCTTATTATCCACCTATTTTAATATAAGCTATTCAGAAGTTATAAATATTATATAATTAGTAATTATAGCTTTTTAAGAGGAACCTTTTTATAATTTTAAATCTATATAAGAAGATAATATTTATCTTTAATACCTATAAGCTAAATACTTTAGCTAAAAAGCTTTTAAGTATTTAGTTTAAAATACTTAAGCAGTAAAAATTGAAAAGCTAATTTATCTAAAATATAAAAATCATTCTATAGCTTATTTATAATAAGTTATCTTATAAAAACTTTTTAAATCCAAAAATAGATATTTATATTAATATATCTCTTAAGATCTATTTAACTATGACTTAACTTTATTAAAGAATAATATATATTTATAGTTATGAATTATATATTTTTAAGAAAAAAAAGAAGGATAAAAAAAGAGAGTTTAAAGTAGTTTTATATAGCTATATTAAATACTTTATAAAGTATATACTTAATATATATAATGTCTATAAGATTTAGATTTTAATATTTAAAAGAATAATTATCTTATGAATATTATTTTTAATAAGAATAAGTTTTTCTTAAAGAAAGACATTAAAAAAGATTAGAATCTATAGTTATAAAAGCTATAATTAAAAAGATAAAGTAATTACTTTTAGCTTCTAATATACTTATAAGCTTTAATATCTTAGATAAAAATAATATTATAATTAATAAAGGAGTTATAATATAATAGTTATTATAAAGTATAAAAAATTAAAAGACTATATCTAAAATAACTTAATATAACGTCGTTGATAAGCTCGGCGATCAGACAAGCTCGGCGATCACCCAACTAGACAAACCAATCTTTTACCTTTACATACATATCACACTACACTTAGCAATGTCCCTTATAGATGAAGAAGCTTAATTAAACTTAGCTATCCAGGTAATTAAATAAACAAAAAATCTAAGTATAAGAGCCGCATGCCGGATCTACTCAGTGCCCTACTTAACGTTACACGACCGAATTAAGGGAAAGCTGTCACGACGCGATATAATGCCTAGCTTACGAAATTTGACTGCGTTTGAAGAGGAGAAGCTTGTTAAGTATATTCTGGATCTGGATTCCCGATCGTTTCCTCCCCGCATCAGTGGTGTGGAAGATATGGCCAATCGACTGCTTGCCGACCGCGACGCGCCCCCAGTTGGGAAGCGCTGGGCTTCGAACTTCGTCAAGCGACAACCACAGCTCCGGACGCGCTTTTTTCGCAAATACGACTACAAGAGGGCCCAATGCGAAGATCCAGACGCGATAAACACGTGGTTTCGTCTTGTAGCGAACACAATTGCGAAATACGGCATTGTGGACTCAGATATCTACAACTTCGACG
>NW_026517681.1:0-9326 GCF_026319265.1 Colletotrichum chrysophilum | reverse complement strand
GTGTTGCCTAGTCCTCGCAGTCCGTTGACTACTTGGCATGCTTTAGCGCAGAGGTCTCTCACATGAATTCCAAAAGTGAGTCTTCTGTCGAAGTGGACCCCCAGCCATCGTAGAGAGGAGCCTTGGTTAACAGCTTGAACTGTATGCTGTCGTCCGTCTAATAATGTGACGGTCAGTGGCGGGTTTCCGTCTTTATGTCTCTTGGTGAAGTGGATGAGTTCTGATTTATTAAGATCAAACGTGATCCCCTCCAGCGCGCCCCATTCTAGGGCTTCTTCCCATTCTTTTGCAAGGAGGGCGCAGTTGTCCTCTAGTGAGGGTGACGATACCTGGATAGCGATATCGTCGGCATAGCCAAATCGGGACCGTTTCCTCCCAGGGCGGACAGTTCCCAGCTTGAATAGAGGTTCGATATAGAGCATAAAGAGGATAGGAGACACCGGTGAACCCTGTGGTAGACCGCACTCGAGGTCGAAGACGTCTCCTACCTCTCCGTCTAATCTGATTCTTGCTCTTCTCCCGAGGACAAAGCTTGAGACCCACTGTACGAGGTTTTTCGCCCATCCTTGTTGACGAAGGCGATGTACCAGCCGTCCTGGCAGCACGGCATTAACGATGACCAGTTCCTCTTTACATAGGTGGTCGATTTGAACTCTTACCCTCACGCAGCTGGGTATGGATAACCTTACATATCTGTGACTTTATACTGGATGACAACAAGAACCGATACAGCTTCTGAGTATATCTGCTGAAGGATGACTCACCTGCGGTAAATATGTGTTGAATCTTTGGCTTCGTCCAGCCGCACGACCACGACCACTGCCATATATCGTGCCACCACCGAATAGAGCAAGTTGATCGACGAGTCCGGTCGCTCAGCGCCGGGATTTCAAATGGATCTGCCCCTGGTGTCACATGACTACGACGACGAGCAAGACGACAAGTTCCCCCGTGACAATGCCAGTAACCTGCGCTTGAGTTAGCCCCTCTTGGGGCAGCGCGGAGCTGCTTGCTTTCGCTGCGTTCGAGATGAGAGATGCTGGATACGAGCGTTTATTTGGCTGACTCCACAAACATCGAAGTAGGTGGGTAGTGCGTGAAACGGACATATAAGTGTGGCCCCCGCTTTGTTAACTAGCGTCCAACTTGAAGAGATGTTTGCAACTGAAGAGGCAGAAAAGCAAGAAGCTGTGATAGGCTGTCAAACTTTGCCTCCAATTCAAATGTATTGATTCATTCAGAGTTGTACATATAATTCCCTTGGTCTGGCCCACCCAGGCTGCCCTCAGACTCATGGTACATCACACGCTGCTCAAAAACCCAGATCAATTGGGCTTGCAATATGATTACCATCTCCTGAGAGTGCGATGCCATCGCGATTCTATCTAGATGATCCTCAATTACCGCCTCCTCTATTCTCTCAAAGTATTGACCGCCTTGATTGGTATTATTTTCGTTATCGACGTTTATGGTGCATTAGCTGCTTGTCAGGTCGTCTGCAACTAGCAATGGTAGATATATCCTAGGGATAGAAGGGAGATATTGTATAGGGTTATACAAAGGCAATGTGTCTCGCGAGCCTCACTGTAGGCTCATACATTAATACATCTCTGTGTAGAAGCTTTATTTAACTAAGTCCAGGTCTCTACAGCTCCTGAGTAACTAACTTTGTATGTAACTATCCCTCAGATACCTTTAGCTATCTTACACTGCGAATATCTTGTTAGTTTCTAACTGATTCCCCCCAGGGAGCGATCTGAGCCTAGCTCTAACGTCGAAAAATAGAACAACAACAACAGTAACAACTGACTAATCCCCACAACCCTCAAACATATAGATCTACTAAGAATGACCTTATGACCTTACGATACTGTTATAAAAATTATGCCTTAGCCTTTATTAGCAGAGCTTATCGTTAGATAGCTAATCGGAATAATATACCCAACAGAGCAATAACCAGAATATCTAGTAAAACTTATTACGCCTTCTGCTATAAGCATTACTAGAGGGCTGAACAAATAATTACACTAGAATGCAGAAGCCAGTTTATTATGACTCCATACTATGCAATTTATAGTTATATCTGCTGACTAGCATCCTAATTAATTTAGTTACGTTATATATATACGCGCAAATAGTCATATAAAACGGTTATCATTTTTATATTTCTAGTTAATCAAAATCGGATAGGGATTTTATTACCCTGCGTCTTTTTCATTTTAGAATGTTACACGCGCAAACCTACAAGCGACTTGAAACGAAACCGAGCAGTAAAGATCGGCCTTGCATAGAGGTCTTTGGATCCTGGCTGAAGCCTTGATGGGTGATCGACAGACGTATTTACATACGCAACTGCCAAATCCAGCCCATCCGTGTGACGCATGCTCAGTTCGCTATCATTCCTTCAGCCATGTTGGCATATCTGCTGTCAGTGTAACATAAATGGTTTTCACCTGATTCAAGGACACCAATCTCGTTATACAACGCCGCTATCAGACTAGCGTTGCCAACCTTGTCTGCACTAGCTTCCCAAAACATTGCCCCACCCAATCTGCGAGATTCGATGAAGGCAGCTTTCTGCTGAACGGATAATGGACTGTCGTAGCTGATCAGCTCCCGCGCTGCAGGATTCCAACTATATGTTGCCCTAAGCGTAGCATCATATACTTCTCTGGCCCCTGGCTGCGGGAGGTCTTTGTTGTCCCAGACTCCATCTTGCCACGATCCACGCCCAACCTCCGAGAACGGATCGCCGAGGCCGGCCGTGTTCTGAAAGCTTCGCCCGTAAACAGGCATGCCTAATACGATCTTCCGGCTTGGGAAACCAGCAGCGATATAGGCCGACACCGCGGCATCTGTCGAGAAAGGCGTTGACTTTGGCCGAGATGTGCTGCTGTACAGATTAGCCTGATGCGCTGCGATGGAATCCCATGCGCCGGAGTAGTCGTAAGCCATGAGATAAAGGCAGTCCACAACGTTTGATATGGAACTGAGATCGAGCTTTTCGTATTTCTGGGGGCCTGCAGGCGACGTAATGCTGAGCTGAAAGTGGTAAGAAGGCGCATGTTTCGCGGCATAGGCGTCGAGATGGCGCCGCACGGTTTGTAGCAGAAGGACGTAGTCTCTGGCTTCTTCTTGAGTTTCCGGGTATTCCCAATCCACGTCAATACCGTCAAAACCCCAATCTTTCATTAGCGAGGCCGAAGTCTTCGCGAACAGCTGTCGGCTCTGCTCAGACCTCGCAACTGTCGCAAAGTGGCTCGACCAAGTGGCGCCCCCGACGCTCAATATCACTTTGAGGTGTCGGTTGGCCTGTTTGAGAAGGTAAAGTTGCTTGACGCAGCCATACACATCCTCTCCATTGCTTTCCACGGCTAGTTCGCTGGTAAGTCTCGTAGCTGAAACAGGGCCACTTCGCTAAAAGAAAATGAGCACGTACAGTCAGTCGGATAACGCTTTTCCGAATCCGCCCAGGAATCCGCAGAGAACCTATTGATGAAGTTCTTGAGATGAATTTCCAGCTGTGGCTCTCAAGAGCAACTTACACCTCTCCGGAGGGCGCAATGTTGACGAAAGCGTATAGGACGTGAGTGATACGAGACGTTGGAAGCATTTGTGGGTGAAAGTTCCGCCCGTAGACGCTCCTGTAGAGGTTGATGAATAGTTGATCAGCTACCCAAACCAGTGCGACAGTGGCAGTTGTAACCTACCAGTTAGGGTAATAAACAGCATTTTGGAAAGAGGCTCCTGAGATAGCGAGCATTTCCAACATGAGGAAAATCTTGAGCCGGTAGTGGTTCATGCTCTCTACCGTCTACGTACGGGGTAGAGCTGTGACGTGGACAAAATCTACAATTCTCGTGAGGCTATAAGAAAGTCTTCACGCTTATAATGTAGAGAAACAAAAGTCAAACGCGAAGCTCACCACTGTGATAAAGCTGGGTCTTGATTCCGCTGCTTCTCTGTGACATTTGTCACCTAGCCGTTATGGGAACTAAATGCGCCACGACTAGAAGGTTAGTTGTTATGACCACAGGTGTTGCGATATAGTCAGTTATGTTAGCTGGTGCCATGCTGTTTGTTTTGTTTGTTTGTTGTTTGTTTTATATTTGACGCCATGGCGGTAAGGGCGCAGCCGCCCTTGCGGCAGACCTCCCGAAGGGTATGTGGCGTGGAGGGCCGCAGGCTCTAGCTATATACTCTGTAGTGCACGCCTCTTCCTAGCGTCCTCCAAGTCTTGCCCGAGGGCCACTATGTGTTCTATCCGTCCCTAGTTCCCACTGGTGCCCTAGTTCCGTTATAGCAATCTGCTGTCCTGATGACTATAGGTAGTCTGTTGTTGAGAGGATAGGTTAAGTCCTATCTCTTAGTAACGCGGGCAGATCTTCTGGAAGAAGTCTGTCACGTCAAGGAAGGCCTGGAAGCCTTCAGAATCAGTGATTAGCCCCTTGAAGTAACGCTCAAGAGACCCAATAGGTCCTATAGGCTCCTGGCGGCTGAAAGGGTAGAGGGTGGGCCACTGTTGCCTCCTCACTAGGGTTTTTCGACAGTAGACCAGATGATCTACTCCCTTAGCCTCCCCGCAAGAGCAGGTAAGCAGTGCTTCTGAATGGTTGAAGCGTTGGTGGTATTGTTCGAAGTCCCCGTGGCCTGATCGGGCTGCTAGGAGATGATGTAGGGTTACCCGTGGTAAGGCTAGTTCAGGAGGGCAAGCAAGGGTAGCCTTAAGCCCTAGTTGATTATAGCGGGGGGTTGCCTCTTGCCTCCACCATTTCCTGTATTGGAGTCGTTTACGTTCTTGGGCGAGCCGTTTGATCCCTGATAGGGTAGCTAGGAGGCCTCTTGGGACTGGCAGTGTTGTGCCCTCCTTAGCTAGGCTATCAGCTTCTTCGTTTCCTTTTATTCCTTGGTGCCCTGGGGACCAATGGGTCTGAATATTCTGTATCTTTGCTATCTCCTGGATCTCCAGGAAGGCCGCCTGTGAAGAGTCTGGAGCCATACCTCGGATCCCCTGAATGACGCTGGTGTTATCAATGCAGATGTGTATGGGCTGTCCTTGGGAGGTAAGGAGGGCCCTTCGGAGCCCTGCCCTCGCCCCCTCTGCCTCGCCGTCAAACACTTCTGCAATGCTGAGGCGGGCGCACCCTTGGGCTATCCGTTCGTTGCTGCGGTAGAAGCCTGTAGCCCCATTAGGGGCTTTAGAGCCGTCTGAGTAGATAATTGTATGGTTGTCTGGCACAGTCTTAATCCAGTCCTGAAACGCTTTTGCTGCCTTCTCCTTATCCTGGCCAGCTGTAGGGTCTTGTGATCCTGAGAGGTGCTGTGGCTGAAGGAGCAACGGCCTTGGGCACTTAGGTAGGAGGGCTGCTGTTCTTTGAAGCCTTGTTTCCTGCCGCCCTAGCTGTGGAAGCCTAGGGACTAAGGGGTGCTGTTGGTCAACCTTCTGTAGGCGTGTGGCAAAGCGTAGGCGTGCTGCCTCAAGGGCTACTTTTGCTGTAGGCAGGCCAGCATCTCGGAGGAGGCTGGTGGTTGGTGTAGTCCTCCAGACAGGCAGGATAGCCCTTGCTGCTGCTGTGATAACCTTTCCAACACTCCTAACCAGGCCCTTCTGCCTCGTACTGACAGTAGTTACCTGTTTAGTGGTGCTGCTGCTAACTGCAGTGGTGCTGCTGTTCCTAGCTGGTTTACTTAAGCCTGCATACCAGGTCTCAGCTCCGTATAGGACTGTAGGGAGGACACAGGCAATAACAGCTTGGCGTGCCGCAGCTGCTGGGAGCCCTCCTTTTGTGTTTGATAGGTGCCGCAGGAACTGGGCCACCTTCTTTGCTGCCGCTACCTTTGTATCAACGTGGTACCGGAAGGTGAGTTTCCTATCGAACCAGACCCCTAGCCATCGTACAGGCTTAGTTGAGGCCTTGATAGTTAGGTCCCTTGCCTGTATATCTGGCAGGTCGTTTATCTGGTTACGTTTCCTGCTAAAGTGGATTACTTCACATTTAGCTGGGTCGAATGCAACCTTATTATCAGTGCCCCAGTCAAGGATCTGAGTTATCTCCTGGCTAAGGGCTGCAGTGTTTCCCTCCAGGGAAGGGCTAGTAGCTAGCAGGCCTATATCATCCGCATAGCCAAACCGTAGCTTCTGATCGTCAGCGAGGATATCTGCTATATACAGCAGGAATAGTATAGGGGATAGTGGGGAGCCTTGTGGCAGCCCACAGGATAGAGGGAAGTCCTCTGTAGTAGTATCCTCTAGCCTAACTCGAGCTGTGCGGCTTGAAGTGAAGGTAAAGATCAGTCTAATTAGACTGCTAGGCCAGCCCTGCTGTCGTAGCCTGAGGATAAGTCGGTTACGTAGCACGGAGTCAAACGCCCCCTTGACATCCATTGTCGCCAGGGTGGCAGTAAGCCCTGAGTCTAGAGCCCGTTCGATCTCATGGGCTAGGCAGGTTGTGAGGTCGACTGCAGCCCTCCCTGGCAATGCCCCAACCTGCTGTGGGCTGGCGACCCCTTCCAGAATAGTAAGGTATGCCATCCTCTTTGCTATCATCCGCTCCAAGCCCTTGCCTAAGCAGGATAAGAGAGCTATTGGGCGCCAAGATCCAGCCTTTGAGAGGTCTGTTTTTCCCGGCTTCTGGATCATAACGACCTCTGCTTTGCGGAAGGTCCTCGGGAAGTAGCCTATCTGGATACAGGCCTGAAAGAGCTGCTGTATTGGTGTAGCTATTAGGCCCCAAATGGATTGTAGTAGCTTTGTAGTAATCCCATCAGTCCCAGGGGTTGTGGCCTTTGTGAGAGTAGCCTGGCCTACTTCTTCTATGCTAGCTGTCTTCTGCCAGGGTATTAGACGCCTTGCAGCTATAGGAATAGTGAAAGGGTTCCCAGGGAGGTCATCTAAACCATCTAATCTCTCTAGCAGGGCCTTTCGCAGGGCCTGGGCTTTTCCATAGCTGTCGGTAATCGCCTGCCCATCTACTACTAGAGGAGGAGCCTTAATAGCTGGGCTAGATTTTCGCCAGCATAATATCTCATATAGGTTCTGGTTAGACCCAGCCTCCTCAATCTTAGTAGCCCAGTAGGTGCGTTTTGCCTTCCTAACTGCAGCTAGGAAGGCCTTCTGCTCCTCTAGGATAGGCGGTGGTATTACTAGCCCGGGCTCCCGGGCCTGTTGTCGTCTAGCCTCAATAGCTACTCGGTGGGACTCTGAACACTCCTCTGTCCACCAGGGGCCTCCCTTGCCCTGGTTAGTCCGTCTCTTCCCTACCGCCTGGATAGCTGTAGAGAGGAGGCTGACTAGTTGGGTAGCTAGAGAGTCTATTTCGGCTGGAGTAGGTGTATCCCCTAAGGTAGGCAGGGCTGGGATCCCCACCTTAACTAGGTCGGCCAGCCGGAGTATAGCTGAGTCTGAGACTGTAGGGTGGCTAGTGTGACACTTCTGTTCCTGGGCCTTGCTTATAGGTATGATTGTTGTGATAGCTTGGTGATCAGCCCCTGGATGTAGGTGTGGGCTGATATAGGCCTCTGCAAAGGGAATATTGGAGAAGGTTAGGTCGAGTGTATGCCCATGGGTATGGGTTGGAGCCCCAGCTTCCCCAATAAACTCAAGATTGCAGCCTTCAGCCCACTCTGCGATATCGTCCCCTCGGTTCCGGCTCGGGGATCCAGGCTCCCACGAGGAGTGGCGGGCATTTAGATCCCCAGCAATGAAGGCCCCTTCTGGTGGTGGATAATTCAGTAGAGCAGTAGTTGTGTGGTTAGTAGGCTCCCCTGGTGGCCTATATACGTTGATAATTGTTAGGTCGCCAGCTTTTAGCCATAGGATATCCCTTGTTAGAGTAGGTCTTTGTTGTTGTATTCGTAGCCTTAGAGTTTTTCGTGTGTAGGTCATAACCCTAGGCCTTGTGCCTCTGCTGTTCCAGAAGTCAACTGGCACATAAGAGTTATAGCCTGGGTGTGAGTTGATTTGCATCTTATCCCTATAGCCTATCCAGGGTTCCTGGATCAGTACTATATCGATCTGATCTGCCCAGCAGAGCTCTAGGAGAGCTGTATGAGCTGAGTTTATCTTCCCTACGTTACACTGGGTGACCCGTAGTACCCGTGGGGTAGCCGTTCTGAGCCTACTACTCTGAGTCGAGGTCGAGGTGGGTGTAGGCATTAATAACGTTATAGTCAGGCTTCTGTGTCACCCTCTGGCTCCTGCTACTGCTTGGGAGTGGGTATATAGGGCGATTAGTTAGGGGGGGGAGGGCTGCAGAGTCTTCAGCCTCACCCTCATCCATACTATTACTTCCAGCCTCACTAGCAGTATCTGCTCTAACAGTAATTGAGTCTTGTGTGGGAGTGAGGGGTCGAGGGCGCTTAGATGTAGCGCTTGGCCTGGCCTCTGCTTGCTGTGTGCTGCCTAGAGAGCAGGCTTGGCTAGCCAGGAGGTCGTCTGAGGCCTTGCCTCCAACCTTCCGGATCCCTCGTAGTTCCTTATAGGTGGGGACAATAAGGTTTCCATTGACCAGTAGCGGTCTGGCTGGGCAGTCTGTGTGGCTTGCTGGGAAGGGCCCATGGCAGTTAGCACACTTAGACCTGGCTAGGCAGATCCCATCCTCATGCGAATCTAAGGGCATACTGCAGTTCTCACAGAGGGGTTGCCGGGTACAGTAGCGGTTTGAGTGGAAGCCCTGGCAGCCAGGGGAGTGTCGTTTAGGGACCTGCTTCCTAGGGGGGAGCAGACGAGCTGGGCCTGACTGGCCGAACAGTCGGAAGCCTTCCTTAACTCCCTGGGGGAGGGCAATAATCAGGCTTTGCGTAGCTGTGGCTAGGTCAGGGCTATCCCGGGTTGGGCGCCAGGAGAAGAGTCTTTGCTTTGTCTGTAGGAAGACCTCTTCCTCTATTTCAGATTCAATACCTACCCTACTTCTATCCAGGCTTGTGAAGTATAGGGGGCAAAAAGGGATGGAGTACTGGTACTACCTAGTAGGCAGTTCTACCTTCTCAGCTGTAAGACAGTTTTTGATCTCAGGGGCCCTCTGAAGGAGTAGGGCTTGTATCTCTTTGTTCTGGGGCCTCAGCGAGAAGCCAGTAGCAGTATGGCGAACCTCAACTAGGTCTTGTGGTTGTAGGATGAGCTCTTTTGTAACTACCATTTTCACTGAGTGAGGGGCTAGGGTTCTGGAGGTAGGGATATGTTCGGCGGGAAGCCTAACCAGTAGGCGGAGGTCCTGGGTCTGTTTTGGCTTGTTTGCGTAGTTGGTAGCCTGCCGGCCTGTTGTTCGGCTCGGCCGGGGGCCGGGGCCGGGCCTGGGGCCGGAGAGGGGTCCACCTTTGGTGGAGCC
>NW_026517680.1:0-9395 GCF_026319265.1 Colletotrichum chrysophilum | reverse complement strand
TAGATATACCATTTTTGATGTCGTTAAGCGCCTGGATAACCTCATTTTCGGTATACTGTTTCATTGTATAATAAAAAAGGTATTCTGAAAGAATGATGGAAATTGATGAAGGATTGAAAATGTTGTGGTAGTTTGAAAATTAGGTATAGTAGTTAATGGGGTGGCTGGGCGGCATTTTATGGGTGGTCGAAATGCAGGGGTGGTCGAAAGTGGGTGCTTTGACTTACGAGACACATCTCTGGTTTATTCGCTCGATTGAGGAAGACCGAAAGAACGCGCGTAGCACTATTTCTGCGTTAGCGAAGACAAAAGTCTGGGTGCTGTTGATGTGTGATCGGTCACCCTCGTCTGATATAGTAATATCTAAAGCCATACTGAGGCACACTCCCAGGCGTCTACGTACCTGCAGGGCGACATGTGGCTGCTTCCCCCCACAGTCTAAAGTTGAACATGTCAGATGAATGAAAGTATGCTCTGGACGCCTGTGGCCAGCTTGACAAGGACATTTTGAGTGCGCTGTAACACATGGCAACCGTTAATTCTGATGCCAAGTATCACATCTTTGCCATATGTCAGCAACTGTTCAGCACAGAACGGGTCCACGAGCAGCGTCGCCTTACAAAGCCTCCTGAGAGTAATCCCCCAGGGTCTGTAAAACATCAACTCAAGCTTCCCTGCCGTCTCGGATTTGCCTGGAACTCAAATACTCTACACTCTCTCCAGAAGACATCAGCAGTTGTCAGGGCGCCCGTTCAGAATAGTGTCACAACCAAAAGCAGTGAGAAAGCGAAAGAGCACGGCTTTCTAAGAAAGTTATACGGAATTCCAGAAACAGACAGCCACTTGCTATTATTCTGCCATGCCTGAGTGAATCCCCGACAAAAACCAAATATAATGCTGTCGTTGTGGACTGCGAAATGGCCGAGGCAGTGACCCGGGGCGGAGGAGCCAATTCGGCTCACGATCATTGATTATCTGTCTAGGATTATGCTGAAGAGTTCCCTCCTTAATCATGTAGACCCAATCGCCAACCAGCGCGAACAGGTGGCAGGCTTTGGAGCCGCTGGTATGCACAAAGCTGCGTCGAGCGGAGACCTTGAACAGGTGGCAGGCAGCGGGCGTTGAACTGTAGCACTTTCCTGATACTACAACAATTATCGTGGGCCACTCTGTGCATCACCAATTGTATGTATTGCATACGAGCCATGAAAGGATTTTGATGCGGCGACTCTCAGCACTGCTGTCCTAGGATCCCGGACATCTGATCCGGTTGAGGCTCTTCTTGTGTGTTCGACGGCCGCATGAGCTCGAATCAATGCTTCCAGCTACGGGTGGGCTTACGAAGCTTGACTTGCCTTACATAGCGGCACAAGCCGACCCCTTCTCACACATGAACCACGTTTCAATCTGCTCTTTGAAGCTTGTTTCTCGAGCCCGATACCTGGGGACCGATGAGCTCGCTGTGTGTACATATGTCGCAGGCGCAATATGATGACCAGTGGTGTACTGCCACTTCAATAAAACGAGTTGTCGGCACTTTGCCGTTTTTGAGTCCGCCTTCGACAAGGCCTGGTATCCTGCGAAGGTACGTCCGATGGATTTGCATTTTCTTTGCCAAGCCGTCACCCGAATACCGACTGTAGCAAGTCATCTGTCGCCGGAGCCCTCGTCTCGATAGATACATCAATGGGCGCGTATAGCAGAGGAGTATGTACCATTCAATCGATGCGCGGCAGCCCTGTCTGATTGGAATTCGCGCCATCGACAATGCTCTGGACCGCAAAGCGCATCGCCGTCTCAGCCTTCAAACACAATCGATCTTCTTCCCTTGGTGATGGTATGTTTCCTCCTCTGGGTGTCTTTCGTTGACTTGGTAGTCTCGACCCATGGCGCAGAGCACACGTTGTCGCTGTTCAGAGCATGACTGCTTACGATTACTGAGCCTAAGGCGCCGTATTGTTCTGTCATATACGCACTCGGAACGTCAAGAGAATGAACCGGCACAAGACGGGCTTGTGCTTGCAGTGAAGCCGCAGCAAAAGACAAAGTCGAGATCGTCCTCATCAGCGGCGATTGCGCCACCAACTTCCAAGCAATTTGCCGCTTCTCACCCAGACGGAGTATGTCCAGCATTTTCGGAAACCGGGCTTCTGCTTCAGGTGTCGCTTCATTGCGGAAGAACCTCGCCCGTGTCCGATGCGGACCGTCGATTTCTAGCACAAAGTCCTTCGCCTCGTTCGGTAACACGGTTTCCCAGTCCCCAGCGTCTGCACAATTCTTGCCCAGCTCCATCACGGGCGGAGGATCCTCCCGACGCCGAGTTACACTTGGAACGGAGACAGCCTTGGACAAGCTTTCCAGCTCAGCGCGCTTGGTGGGCTTTGAAGCGCAGGCCTGCTTACCATGGGTAACAGGAATAGATATTGATTGATTGTCCGGCAGACCGTCCCGCGAGGAAGAATACCTGATTCAGAAAGAATCAAACTCCCAGAGTCCCAAACGACTCTGCCCCTACCAAGAGACCCGACATCCTGGATGCGGTGAACCATTTGGCGACCCTGACGTTTGATGAAAGTCTTCCCGCGCTAGGCGCGATCCTTAGCTGCTAACAATAAAGTGCCTCATGCTCATCCAAGAGCCCACAGGCTGACCCCTAATTATGAGCCTGTCCAGCATTGTCGGTCATGAGAAACTCTATCAGTCCTGCACCTTCTTTGGATTCCCCCATCTTATTTGCCACCACGGCCGTCACCAAGTTGCAAAAGTCGTACATGACGGGTATGTCATTAAATCGAAAGGGGCCGTACGATTGGAACCATATCATGTCTTGATTTGACAGACCGTCTGAATACGTGACGTTGTTTGGCATGTTGATGTAGCGCAGGTAACTGGTGGTGTAGGACACGATGGTGATGTAGTATTCATCACGGTTCAAGGAAATTGTTAGGCGATTGTGGGACTCGTCTTCGCTCAATCTACTCGTGGCGATGCAAGTTCAGCATGCAATCACCAGCAGATTGACAGGAACTGAGGAGATGGGAAGGGTTTCAACACGTACTTGGTTTGGGCCACCCTAGACAAGGCGAGCTGTTGGCTGAGGATGGCCGCCATCTCGGCTGTCTCCTCCCTGCATATTTTGTCCCGTTGCATCCTCCTCTGGAAAGGCTTCAGCTCGAAAAATAGAAAGGGATCTGGTGAGAACGGGGGCATGTAGAAAGCGCCATCGGGGCAGGCGGTGAAGAGCGACGGGTCAAACTTGTACTGGCGTTCCTCGGCAGCGACCCGGACGAATTCACTCCAGAGCATGGAAAGCCTGTATGTGAACAGGGCATGAAAGAAGGCGACAAAAAAGACTGTCGTCTGGGCCTCGTAAGGGGTCCGCTTGTAAGTGCCTTCGGAGCGCCCTTCAAAGTTCCAAGTAGGAGGTTCACCCTCACTTTCAGACGAATCGGTGGCCGGTATTGGTGGATCCTCTGAAGGTGCTGAAACCTTGAAGTCCTTCGGTGGTTTCGACGTCGTATCTTGCATCAGGCGGCTGAAATCTGCCTCGCAGTCGGAGAACGAGAGCGCCAATAGGTCTTCGCAAGATGATTCGCCGGACTCGGAAGGTGAGTCGTCAGACCCGTCTTCCTCTGATCTCGGGGGAAGTCCGGGGGGAATCTGCCCTTTTTGAGTACCAGTGTCGACATGTGCACCAGGGACTGGTCTCGCCTGTCGCCACAAGCTCAGGCAAGCAGCAAAGATGCCTAGCTTTTCCTCCGCCTCTAGAAGTTCTAACTTAGACGACCATGTGGATTGGGCGATCGGAGTGGTCGTGGGCTCTCCAGCCGGCCGTGCCGGCGCCATTTGGCCCAGCAATGCACGAAGATGGCATTCGGCCTCTGTGTACAATCGACCGGTGACGGGTGTCTTGCGCTCACGACCGGAGGTAGCTCCGGTGCCGTCGCCGCCGTCGTCGTCGGGGATGAAACCAGCACGGCGTAGAGCGTGGAGGGCCTTGTCGGCAGTCTGGACAGGCGGCCAAATGGCGCGGAGCTGCGAGAAAGCGGCATGTGGGATCCTGGAGCCAGAAAAGTGCGTATCGCGCAGTTGTGACAAGGTCAAGTGGCTAACATTGTGCTCTCTGACTTGAGCCGCCCAGCTCTCGAAGTCTGTGGTAAAGGGTATCATGGCTGGTGGGGATGACTGGGAACAGCAGTGGAAGGAGGAGGAGAAGACATGCTAAGCTTGGAAGAGGGAAGATTCAGCTTTCCCACTATTTATGGCAATATCTGAGGAACTCCATGATGGGTGGTCCAGCTGCGCGTTTCCGTGTCGCCCACCTTAGGCACCTTCACAGTTGAGGAGGGGGCGGGGTTGAGCATGCATACCTTATCCGCTTATCTGATAGCGACACCGCCATCACATGAGCCACAGGTCTGCAAGCCACACGCCACAGAACCACATGTGCCACAGGACCACATCAGCCACATGACCACATCAGCCACAGGTATGCATGAGCCACATGAGCCACAGGCACGTAGTCACGTGCTGTCGCGTGACTGGCCTGTGCGCCAAGAGGTAACAGCTGTGCACCACTTTCATGTAAACAAAGGCCACTCAACGCCTGCGTCACACTTTGTCACCCAACCACACTCCCCTCCATCATCACATCGTCTGCTGCCGCGCCAGAACCGAATTACCACGACAATGGCATCACCACGCAAAGAATACCCGGCCATCAGCCCAACGAGCGCCAAACATCTCTTCAGCTGCCTTCGCTCTGTCCTCGCCTTGCATCCCAGCGCCCTGACCACCGACTTCCTCTCCACCCTCAACATCAGCACCTGCCCATCAATAAAGACGCCCAGCTGGCTCCCCCGTCCCAATACCCATCCCGACTGCGCTACTCTGGACCTACCGACGAAGACTGCACCATGGATTGGCCACGCACCGTACACCGGCCTGGAGTGGGCTTGCCAATACGACAGAACCGCCGGCTTGCTCGCCGAGAGTGAGACCCCGACCCCGATCGCAAACGTCGCCCGAGTCCGGCCGATGCAACCTACAAATCCTTGGGAGCGTCTGATCGCTGTCGCCGAGTACTCCATGAAGGGTTGGGAGATGGTGAACATCTTGGAAACCCGGGAAACCCCCGCCTCCATCGGCTGCATCGTCGCAGACGACTCCAGGACTCCCGCCGACACAGGGAACACGTCACAGCCCTACAGACAGGGCGAGCTCGCTTGCCTGCTCTCTCTCATCTGCCGCCAGATTTCCCAAGATCACCACAAGACCAAGCATGCAGTGAGCATCCTTCTTTTCTCTCCAAACTGATTCCAGGCTGACTTGCTTCTCCCCCAGCCAACCGTCATCTCCTTCTCCACTTCGACTGCCCGGGTCCTCCAAATCTTCGTCGACTACCCCATCGACCCATCCGAAACACCCAAGATACACATTATCCAGCGATTCGAGACGGACCTCACAAACACAACCACTGAGGCCGGCGACACGAAGGAAGCACGCGATCTGTGGACCCAACTCGTCTCATGGCTCTGCTTCAGCGCTCCCAGCGCGCCCAATGAGCCCTCTCGGACGTTGCCCAAACACAGACGCGACAAGTCCCTGGGTCATTCCAGCTTGGCATCCGCCTCGGAGCCTGAGAGAGTCGTTTCCAGCGGCAGCGAACAGTCGACTAACGCCTCGTCGTCGCCTGACCGTTAATCATTGCGGGGAAGGGGGGAAGAGGGCTGAAGATGTTTCAAGTCAATCGGGGAGAATGCCTGGACGGAGGGGACTGGTCATGCGCATGAGGCATTTGGAGCGTTGTATTTTGTTTGGATTGATACCCTGTATGGTGATTTGGCAATGAGGCACGACGCATTGTAGTTTTGGCAAACGGACGTCGATGCAGAAAACGATGCCTGCAATGGTTGTGTAAATTGTTACATCCTCAGATAATGAAGACACGATACTTGTACATCTTGCAAGAATCTGGATCGCTGGCGTGATCTACTATGATGCAGTCGAAAGAGGCAGACGTCGCAGACACCTCTGATAGCTTTCTTATTGGACAAATGCCCGAGTTCAAAGGGTTTGGAGATCGTGCGTTTGATTTCTTGCGCTTAGTTTCTTGCCCCTGTTCACTTGCCCTCGCGCTTGTTCGCTCGCTCGATTGCTCGAGTTTCTCGGGCTACCCGTCTCGTCCCTTGCGCGCCGAGCTTGTTCCTCGTGGAAATCGGTGTTTTGTTTCGAAGCCGCGTGGGGAATGGAGCAATCGTCGCATGGCTGAAATTTGCTGTGAGTCCCGTTGTGCGGACCTCGCTCGACGGGAATCGTTCGATGCGTATGCGAGGCCGGAGATTTGGGCAATGTTAGCTTCGCTGCTCGAAGTAAGGCCAGCTAGGATGGAGGACAGCTCACATTGGAAACAGCGGATACAGTGTTCGCCGATGGGTGGGCGGCCCGCGCCCGTAAGAGGAAGTCAGGGAATCGAGACGTCGAAGAAGACCATGCTGAGGAGTCCGAAAGGCTGAGATGCGCCGCTTACAAGCAGTGATTGTGTGTTCCGAGGCGCTTCGACTCCATTATTGGCCCTGGTTTTTCTAGCCGCTGGGTAGATTATGCTGGAGGTGATGACGGAACGAGTTCGTTTGACATGTTAGATCGTTGTTTGCTTGGGGCCTGCGCAACTTCTCGAAGCTTCCCATGGATCTGAACTTGTCGAATTGCCTCGCGAGCTTGCCTTTTCGTATTCACATTGACTTTCCATGGCATGGATACCGATGGAAGAACATGAAGTTTGTCATAGAGGGCATGGACGGTTGGGAACGATGGCTCCGATGGTGCTCATGAGCCCCAGCAGACGATTGCGCCGAGGCAAAGATGATGTCGCGTTGGGAGATGGAGGGATCGGTGCGGGCTTCATGCTGGGACTTTGACGGTTTGGAAGAAAGAATCGAAATATAATGGGCATTCCATGATCCAATCCTGTGTTCAGTCGATTTTGACGGCGACGATAGATAATACGAGGAGGCGGTGGTCCTTGGAAGCGGCGGTCGAGTCCCAGGCCAAGACCAGCTGATGGGCACGGGTCATCAGAGAATCCGGCGAATTTGAGACGATGATTAATGGAAGGTTATTTTCCTTACTCGTTCCCTCTCAATTCATCTTCAATGTTCCTGTTCCAACACATGAATCGGAACTCTCTGGCGTAAATGTGGGAGTCATTCACCTGAAGGAGGCCGTTTCCAAAGCCGCGTGAACCCTTTGGCCTCTGTGCAGACGTGGAGACATACGTGCTCGTTTGCGCAGCGGATACGCGTCGCTGTGTAAGACCACCTCGTTCCATCCTCTGAAACCAACGACTTCGCCCTTGCCAATGCCTTCGCGCCCCTGAGTTGAATCTGTTCATCCTTGATCTGTCTTCCATGCGCCGCCCATGGAAGGATCCAAAGTTACAAGAATGCGGCAACTCTCGTATGCAGTTAGAGTGATAAATCACTAGAAAGGGATGACCTCAACTTTGCTACCCAAAAACGATTTCTCTGAAATCTGTCCTCCACAAACAAAGAAGAGCAGCTCTGGTCGCCAGCGGTAGGGCAAACGTGACCATTGATGGTGCCACGGATTCTTTGAACTAAGATACTGGCAGCGGTATACTACAACCGTTTTAGAGTCGGGATGGACAAAACGCCGCATTGAATAAGAAGCGGTGTTTCTGGATCGACGCCCTTTCCTCATTTTTTTGAGAAACACCTGCATCTGGTTATGACAACTTAACAAACGAGGGGCTGTGTCTACTAACTTCAAAAGACTGCTCGGAAATTTTGGAAGCTCGAGGACTTGGATGTAACGTCTGGGTAGGCGCACATAGACAATCAATGCATTGAAGTCAAATCCAGGGCCGGATCATGTACTCTGGAGGTTCTCGACGCTCAGTCTTCCTTGTCGTTCATTCCGCGTTGGCTACCAAGCCAGGAACGTTTCCAGACTTGGCGCGTGAGTGCGTCGCCAATCAAGGACGGACGACTTACTCAAGGCCCTCTATCGGGCACTGGTAAGAGGTCTGTTGAAGCCGCCAGCTTCAGTTTGGACTTGATGTATATTTTCACTCTGATTCGCAGATTCCCTCTCAGCGAATGATTGATCAAGAGGAGAAAATCCGACGTTACATGAAGCCGGAAATTCAAAATGCAGGTTGCCTAGAACAGTGACGTCTTGACAAGAGAAATAAGTGGTGTTCAGAGAGAGTTTTGCAACCATACCTGCCAAATTGAATCCCGCGAGACGCTTGATGGATGGTCGCATTCCGACTAAAGAGTTCTGGCATCTAGAATAAGCCGCTGGGGCTCTAATTCTGACCGCTGCAAGCCAGAGACGCCGGCGAATGGTACCACAACCAGAAGGATCATGGTGACCGCGGTGAAACTCATATACACAATGAAATTGTGCAGCTAAGTAAGCTCAAGTCAAAGATTTCTTCTGTAAATGAATTAGCCATGGTATTTGAGAGCCCGTCTGACGTCAATACCTTGATGTTTCTGAAAAAGCCCCGTGAGGACTGTCAGCGGCACCAAAAGGGGCACACTACCATCGCCGTTTTGGAATGCACTAGACAGAGGTGCTAGGCGCCATTGAGGCTCGCGGTTTCTAACTCTGCAATTGAGTGACTTTCTTGCGGTTGTGAAGGAGGTGGCCTTCGTTCAGGCGGCGTACAAAGTCCAGGCCCTGGTCCATTGGCGACAATCAGCATCGCACGAGTGAAAAGGATGTAACTGCTTAATTCTGACCTCTGAGACCTCGGCAAATACTCTGTTATGTCAGAATTGTCGCCATTAGCGAAGTAGGAAGTTTGTTGAGAAATGAGCATTATTCCCAACCTCGAAAAGTTTTTCATCGTTTTACTTATGGCTTGCCGGATTTGGGACTGACACTCTGTTCCTTGACAACTCTTGAAACTACATCAACCACTGCACGATCGCGTTCTTGGGGAGGATTGGCAACTGGAAGGCCTGATAGCGTCTATAGAATCTCTTTTGGAATTCCATTGCAGTAGCGCGCGCCCACGGGACCGGTTGGGGGGGGTTAGGGCTAGGAACCAGGTAGCCAGGTAGCAGCGCAGCCGCCAAAGCAACGCCAACAACGCAAAGTCCAACTAAGTCAAGCAAATGAAGCTATTCAGACCACCCAAATAAGTAAGCCAACCCCCCCGATTTGGATTGATTGATTTGACTCATGACTAAGGTACTTTGACCAATGAGCGTGCTGGATTTCAGTCTCCCTCCGTCATATACCTCACCCTCCATACTTCACCCACCAGCCCCTTCATCCCTTTACTGATCGGTGATTTCTTTCCTTAACCTTCGTTGACGATATAAGGCGTCGTTTTTCCCAATCAAATAGCTGTATTTCTA
>NW_026517679.1:0-9424 GCF_026319265.1 Colletotrichum chrysophilum | reverse complement strand
GCGGCAGGCAGCACATCAACTAGAACCAACGGTTGCAACGACCGGCGGGGTCTTGTGTAGCCGCTCAAGCCGCTCACTTCCCCGCTGGACCGTGCTAAATGTGGCGTCAGCACAACACCACCAAACCCCGAGTTGGCCCTTTGCTAGTTTACCGTCATCGCCCGTTTGGCTTGCAATGTGATTCCGGTGAGTGGACTGAAGAATTCATGTAACGCAGTCCTTCATAGATGACGCATGTTGATTGACTCAGCCGTTTCCGCCCCGCCTTCCATTGCGCAGAACTAAGTACAGATGGCGCCTCTGCTGCTTTCCGACCCAGCTAGGATATGAGGACCATGGCTTGACATGGAGGGGTTGTTGTCCGAGCTCCAACGCGCCGTCTGCTGGAGCGCAATCCTTCTCTCGGCCGACTTGGAGCAAATCGCGACTGACTGTCAACATGTGTCGAAGAGATCCAAGCTGGACCTGCAGCTTATCGGATTCGGTGACAGCCTTGCTTTTGAGCGACAGATCATGGCCAGATTCAGCTGCTACGCCTTCGTTGTTCCGAGCACTCCATTGCCTTTCGAGATCTTCAAAGCCTTCTATAATAACCTTGTGGTTTTTCCTGTTCTGTTTGCTGCAGAGCTTCTCTGGCCTGCAAGAATGTGCGAGTGTCACGGCCGAGATACTCACTGCTCGACCGCGAACAGGGCCATCTTCACAGCTGCCCGACTGTTAACGAGGACCCATGCGTTGTGTTTAGCCTCAATTGCCGCGGAATAGCGGCGTGAGCGAGGCGTCCTGCTCCTGACGCCGACCATCACTCCGCCGCTGACCGCCCACTTCATTCCTACTTTCTCTCTGCATCTCAGGCGCAACATGGCTAATAGACTTTCTTGAGTGTGGGGAACGCTGCGCAGATGGCGAGGGGGTTGGCTTCATCAATGTTGCAGCACCTTATCCGCGAGGACCAATCTCAAGATTTCCTTCTCGCTTTGTTCATATTTACGACGCACATGTGTGGCACTTACGTCCGCATTTCCGACCAGTCACGGACTAGAGGCTCGCAACTTCAGGCGTTGGCGGCGGGACCATGCTTCGCGAGACGAGAGGTTGATTTTCCTAACTAGCTGCACTACGCGCAGAAGAACGATGGAGAGCGCCAAAGCGCACAGCACTCCGAGCCCCCTCTGCTAGAATCCCAAGAAAGTCATCTTTGTGAAGCGATGAACAACTTGGTGGCCACTGTTTGTTACTCATGGCATCCTACAACGGCAGTGAAGGGGCATTCCCGTACCTATGGCGTTAAGAAGTTGCAGAGTCCTAGGCATGCTGCTTGACCACCCGGAGTGCTGATCAGCGGGATGCAGCTGTAGCACACAGGTGTAAACCATGCCATGGCGGTTGCAACAAACACAGGAGTGGATGCGCCACAAAAGCTTGCCAATGCCGCAGGAGTGCCCATGCAGGCAGTTTGACACGCTAGAAAGCCGATCACCAAAGCATCTACTCCAGGCAAGAGATTACACAACAAGAAGTGGTGCAGCTTTGAGAGATGCATCCTAGTCGTCATGCAGGCAGAACGTTCTTTCTAAAGGGAGTACCGAAATTAGCGTCATCCTCAGCCAGCCAATTGAAAGTACTTCCAAGATTTGAAAGGGTCACGTGGGGGGAACGGCATCGGCGACGAGACTCCGGTTGTCTCAGGGATTCGAAAAGAGATTACAACTTACATCGATTAAATGAGGCGAGATATCAACGTTGATCTGTTGAACTTGATTTCTGGATGTGATCAGATGTGGGAGGTAGAAGTTTTCACGGAAGAAAGTGGCAAAGGAATCATTGATATAAGTCGTGATTCAAAGTTAGCCCCGACCGTAGAAAGCAGCACTTACATCCACCACCACGTTCGCTGGATGTTCGAGGCTCCTGGTGTCTTGGAGGGCACTTGACCTCAGGCACCTTATGCAATGTTGAGTTTGGAAAACTGCTAGACAATTTGAACTCACGATCGCATAAGCTGCGTAAAGCAAGAGGCACACCCAACCTCCGGCAGCAAGTTCTGAAAAAAGACTGCTCTTGACAGCCTCATCCCACAGAGGCTCCGTCTTGTTGACTTCGTCCGTGGGATTCAGGGACAAAAGTTTGAACAAACTCAATTGAAGTCCCAGCGTCAGGAATCTGATGTGCATGGACATCAGCAACCAAACCTTGTATCCAAATGGCGTACCTAACTTCCGGCAATCACTCGATACCCCTCTCTGCATGATGTCAGGCGTGTGAATTGTACCCAACTTCTGGCACCTATTATCCGACGAGCACGTCATTGGTTGTGTTGAAGGAGAAAACGGTGTCGGTCTGCTCGTTGCAGTATTTTTCTGGAGGCATAAACACAACACCGGCTTCCTCCCTGATTTTGGCCCACAGCCAGAGTTCTGGAAAACACCTTCTGCTCCTCAATCTCGGGACCCAAATGCCTCGAAACACCAGCTACACGGAGGACGACCTCCAGAATGCCATTATTGCTGTCCGAAAAGGCCTGTCGCAAATGGAGGCGCAGAGGCTATACGGTGTTCCCCGGCAGACGTTGCAAAGTAGGCGACGCGGTGCAGTCTGTATGGCCGCCGCCAAAACACGATATCAACGCCTCACTCCACGTCAGGAAGAACTAGTCTGTGATTGGATCCGATATGAAAAATATTCGGGTTGGCGACCATCGAATGACAGAATCAAGGCATTTGCCTGCACACTGCTCCCTGTCGAAGATTCGCGTAAACTCGGCAAGAACTGGTTACGGGGCTTTTTTAGCCGTCATCCGGAAATCAAGAGAATATATTCTAGCTCAGGTCTCGTTTCCTCTGCGTTGCTTAGCGAGAACGATTCGTCTCTCTACTGGAGGAAGGCAGTACATTTGCAGCGTTGAATTTTCGACTCAGCCAGGAGCGACACTCGTTGGATCTCACCTTCCAAGTTTGATTATCAGGTAGCGCCACAGACGAATCACATCCTCAAATGCTCAATGATGCACTTCAAAGATGGCGATCCCAATAATGGCGGACGAATTCTGAGGAAGGCATTTCTCACCCTTGAGCATGAATTGTCTGAGGGGAGCTTGACTGTCGTTCAAGATGTCTCTCTGAACATCTTTGGGATCACGCTCTCATACAACCACCCGCAAATCGGATTACTCGTGCTTCAACATTGTAGGGATCTGTTCGAACGAAAATATGTAAACCGCCTGTACGGCGTCTTCTTCGATTGTCTGACGCATGTCTTTTGCCAAGACCAAGCACAATCGGAGTACTACCTTTCGCAACTGTCTATGCTCTATGCCATCGAGCTTGACAATGTTCGGTCATGCAACGACCGCAGCTCCATACACGCAAACCGTCGCTATCGTCTGATAACACGAGCTTCTAAGAACAAAGCTGCAGCACAGGATTTTGAAGAAATGCAAAGTCGATTGGAGCGTCTTCTGGCTAAGGCCACCTCGGAGCTTGGGCCTCTTCATGACAAGACCTTGCGAATCCTCAATGAGGCTCTACGCATGCAAAACTATGTTCATAAATACGACGGCAACTACATTCAAAGGATTAATCAGGCAAAGAAAGATCTGAAAAACAAATATGCGTCTACTCCTTTTGAGAGCTGGGAGCAGTTCCATCAATCCGCGAACCTTCGCTTACTGGAACGCGAGTTTGAGTATCACAAAGATCACATAGATCACAAAGATCACAAAGACCACGAACATCTGGATAAGGCAGAAGCAGCAGCAAAGCGTATATTTAAGCTTGAGAAGTACCAGACCGAGCGTTGGATAGTATTTTCTATGCAGTTCGAGTCTTGGCTCCATCAAATAGAACAGGAGAAAATGTGTGCGCGTTTCAAGGAACAGCGGCTGAGGTCAGTGTATTATCGCAAGCTCAAAGCAGAATCTCCATCGGAGTAGTGATCACGGCCGTTGAAAACACTGCATTTGGTCAGACATGAGTCCGCTTCGATGCGTCCGGCGTAGTGATGCATAGATATTTTGGCATACCCGCAGTCACTGCCCGACATTGCTTCTCTGCGTACCGGTTCTGTCAGGGTAAAAGGTCTTTGATTTGCAAATTGACTCACTCTGATTCCGGCATGATTTGCTGGTGAAGCAGTACTTCCACTATGTAAGAAGTGGCAACGAAGACTCGACGAGTCACATCGCGACATCGCGTGATACATCTTGCTGCGTAACTCCTGCCATATGAGAAGTTTCGGATTTTGCAAGAATTGGCGCCGAGAAGACGCACATCCTTATCGTCTGCTATACGACGAGCAGGACAGTGTAGCAAGCAGGCGTGTTGGGACACTGTTGACCGAAAGAAAAATCTCCCACACCTCCCAGTAGAGAGAAACAATGGCATGCAGAATGCATGGTACAATATCGATATCTCGCCAGAACCCAACCGTCTATAATACGACCATGCTTCTGTTGGCTCATCACGCGTCAGTGGGCCCGACCCTCGTAGCCGCTTCCTCCGCTTCACGCTGCTCAGCGGCAATTCTTCGCACCTTCATTCAATGGGCTACGTTACCGATGTTGGGTTTCCTTTCGCCAGGAGCCTTGATCTCTTCCATTTTCTGCTCGAACCATTGTTCACAGCGTTCGGGGGGCCAGTGGATGCGCGGGTCGAATCTTATGTAGAATGTTCTTCATGTTTCCTTCATATCCCTAATGGTGCCGACGAAGTTAGGTCTGGTGCAAATCAAGACCCCGTGGGGTGGTGGAAGAGCATTAGGTTGGCCGTAGATCTTAGCACCGAATCTTCCCTCATCAGACGTACGACAAAGCTCAACCCGGCGCTCTTCGTAGGTTGACTTCTTAGAGCCGGTATTTCTGTTCAGCCATTCGCGATCGGATGGGACGAGGGCGTGATGATGCTGACTGGCGACATTGGATGCCGCACCATCAATACGGCCGATGCGCAAAGGAGTAATGGTCACATCGTCGGGAGTGTCTTTGTACTGTACGTGCTAGGCTACGAAAGCTGGCCGATGTTTATTTCCTAGGTATGAGAGAACTGTTTCCAAGAATCTTCATTACCATCTCAATGTCCCCTGAAAATACTCCATCGCTTCCATCTCGACCTGTTGACTTCACTGACAACTTGCTGCCCTTCTCCAACTCCGTTGTCCGTCTGCGCTTGTTCGGCACAAGCTGCGTCAGTGGACGCCGAGGCGGCGTCAACAGCTGCGCCCTTTCAAAATCGATTATCATGACCCCTCCAACTTCCTCATTAAACAACATGTTTTCCTCCCGCATGTCTCTGTGCACAACACCCTGGTAATGGATCGCACGCAACGACCGCATCGCCATCTCTTCTAGGTGCCCATTTCTACCATCTACACTACCTGTCGAGTAGAGATCATGTCCTCCCCACGACAGAAATGTCATGTGCACCACGTAAACTCGGTGGTCGTAGTAATAGATCCTGTTCAGCGGCCGGAGGTCGATCGCCCCAAGAAACACAGGCACATGTTTGCCTTGGATAGGCCGTAGACGCTCGTAAACCGCTGCCTCCTGCTCAAGGTCTTCGATGAATGCCCGTACTGTACCCTTGCTGACGAAGGTGTAGCCGTACGCAAGCAGGCTTATTTTGAACAAGACTCCTCGCGCGCCGCCTTGTCCCAAAGGTGTTACACCGTCGTCTAGTGTCCGCTCCAGCTGCTCTCCGAGAACCTTCACGAATCTAGTATGGTCGATTGGGTGACGAGTTTCTGCGCGGCCACTGCCGTGGTTGTGGCGGCGGTCATCGCTCGGCTTCCTGCCGTGAAGGAGAATGTTCGGGCACTTTGGGTCCAGGACGCCGTCTCTAACGAGCCCTAGCAAGCATTTCTGCGTGCAGTACGACCTATGTCTATTCTTGCCTGCCCCCCCTTCGCCACCACCTCGCGGCCAAAGCGCTAGAAGTCGCTCACTGCGTCGGGTTCCTTCACTATCCTGACCGCCCTGGCTCTGAGGGTTCCTTCCGCGAGCCCGCCTTTCCGTAGGCGTGGGTGTGGCTGGCATGTTCCATCTCGACTCGTCATCTGATGATTCATTCGGGTCCTTCGTGACTTGCTCCCTTGTAGGCCGGTCCCTCGCATGTCCTCGCCTTGTCTTTCGGCGCAGGCACGGAGATCTGTCGACATTCTCGTAGGCCTTTGGTTCGTATCCCGGCGAGCTCTCCGGTGGCTGCCTTTCACCATCCGGAACGGACCGCAGCGTCGTCTCGAAGTCTTCCGCCCACGTCTTTAGATTGTCCATAGCTTCACGCCGCTCATCCTGCCCATGTGGCGATCGTTCGCCTGGCATACTCAGAGCAATCAGACTGAAGGCCAGATACTGGGCGACTGCCGTACAGAGGTGGGCATGCTCGGGGTGAGCTTCCGCCTCCGCAGACGGCTCTGCAAGATGATAGAAGAGTGTCTCGGGCTCGCGCCAGTCAATCATCAAGAAGACGATTGCCTCGCCCGTCGTCAGCAAGCCGTGCTCGAGTCCGCCTTCGATCATGTAGTGATAGGTCTGTGTGATGGCGGCGGCTGTGAGTCTCTCTGCATGATACTGGAACCGCGCGTCCGGGTCGACTGACGTGGGGATTGTTTTTCGGTTGACCACCTCTTTGTATATGTTCATCGGGCGCAGACCGAGGCGAAGATGCGGCGCGGTAAGTTTATGCGGGGGCTTGTATTCGGAAACGTAGAGCATCGTGCGACTTTCCGAGTCGGCGGTTTCCGAGCGGTAGACACAGATCTGATCGGCTCGCAGCTGTTTGAGGTCGATCTTGCTCTGATGCGGTGTAGAGGGGGGTGTCGATGGGACATTGCGGTTGATGACCTCCTCGGCTGTGTCACTGATCGCATGCGGGTGGTTCTCGAAGACGATGCCGTTTCCTAGATCGAACGCGCTTTTTACTTCTTCCACCTTCTTGAGCTAGTCCTGTTGTGCAGGAAGTACTCGAGGGCCTTCTCGTCGGTGATTTTGCGCCTGGCGATTCTGCTCCCCAAACCGGACAGGAACGATCGGCTCTCGAAACAGCGTCGATCGGAGGGAAAAGTGTCGTAGAGGGTGCCGAAGACGATGCGCTGTTGCTGCAGGAAGTCGGGCCATGGCTGGAGATTGGTCGGGCACCACTTGTGGCGCGGGTTTGTGATGGAACCCTTGGATGTCAGTCTATGGTCGGTTTCGACGGTGAATTTGCTGTAAACGAGGGAATGGCAGGCGGTGATGTATTCGTCGAGCGAGGTAGGTTGGATTTGTTGCTCTGCCTCGTCGGCGCGCCGTTGTTCTGCCTCGGCGCGTTGTTGTTCTGCCTCGGCGCATTGTCGTTCTGCCTCGGCGCGTTCTTCGGCTTGTTGCAGAAGCCTACTCAATTCCTCAACGCTTCTCGATTCGCCCATAGTGCTTGTAGTTGATATCCTGATGACAGCCGATCTTCCAAGCTGTTCTTCAACGACGGGTGAGAGAAAGCGTGGGTTTTAAGCGTCGCCAACCCTTTAGAGTGGATCCTTTTGCGTTGCTACGGGCTACGCTACCTATGCAGAGGGGGGGTTCAATGCACAAGGCACGTTCCTGACATCAGAGTCGTGGCCCGTGCATGCTGAATAGGCTCACGCTGATCATTCCCTCATCCAACATCGATCACCGGTCGCGAGAGCCAACAGACCATCACCAGCGCTGGCGAAGGTTGTGAGTCCGACTGACTCTGGCCAGTATTGTGCATATGTCGCTTCCTCTTTTGAACGTAAACACTCTCAATATTTGAACAGTCAAAAACTGCTGTGATGGGCCCCTTGCAAACCTCTCCGCCAAATCAAAGCCACCAATCGATGCAGTTATGATGGAAGACATGTCCGCATCCCAGCCGCTTTTTGTTAGCTGGCTGATCCAACGGCCCGAGACAAATGGTACACTCGGAGTCTTCGACGACGATCTCGGCTGCAACAGAAGAGCTGGCTCGCAGCCGCTTCAGGAGCTCTTGAGTATGTCTCCATCTGGCGAGCAATGCCAAGCAGCCACTGCGGTTCGCAACGCCTCCAAGCCGCCGCGCCCGGGGATGCCGGAACGTGACCGCCCGAAGCCGTTGCTGCCGCCTGTCACCTCGGCCGACCTGTACGCCACCCCTCCACCCTAGCCGGGGTAGCCACACCCGGAGTCTTCACTGGCTTTCCGCGGAAGCTCCGACAATCGAAGCGTTCGTTGGAAGGGCAGGCAGCCCTTACCAGGGTCGCCGGGGCCAATCCCCAACCCCCAACTCTGGAGACGAGTGCAGGGATTCACTCGAGGCCCGGAGCAAAACCCACTCCCTCGATTCGCGGGCTCAGTGATGCCCCACATGATGTACCCAGCACATCTTGTGAAGTACCAGACGCTCAATGCCAACCCAACAGCGCTACTCAGCTTGCGGCCTGGGGCGCTTGGTAACTCCACCCCTCTCTCACAGGCCCATCGGCGGTGTCCTCTCAATGGCAGTCACGCATCGTGGAGTCGCTTCTACAGGTCCGCCTCAAGATGATGTCCAGAACATAAGACCGAAGGTCGCCTCAGCTGCTACTGTAGGAGTTTGAAAATGGCAAGACTGCTCACCTACGAATTCGGCTGGCGGTTGTAATCGGCAGCCAAAAGCAGCCGAGGCTGAATAATTGAGATGTTTGTTGCTATGAGCCACAGGACGAAGCAGCATAAGCAGTCGTCACTATGAGTCTGTTCTTTTCGATCACTATTTCCTTTCACAAACGAGCATAAACTGTGCGTTATCTAAAATAACCCGCAGAACAATGACCGCAGCTATTTCTAGATCTTGCAGCCAGGTATCGCTAGTCCACGCGACATGTACCGCTGCGTGGATGTTTCCTGCTTCGTCAGCAACATAATCCATTGACGGCTTTGGTTCCAAAAACTTGGAAAGTCGGAAACCGGAAACCGATTTCGGTCGCAACTGTCTAATAACCGTCAGAATGGAACCACCTTCGCCCAAGAGGCGGGATAGAACTAACGAAATCTTCTGACGAGGGAGCCAAGAACATTATAGGGCGATGTGTTCAGATATGTCGGCGGTATGTACAGCATTGTGCATACATAATTCAATGTATCAATTATTTAGGTGTCGTGGCGATTTGGTAAACTCCGCCCTGCCCAATACCTCTGATTGTACACGAGAGTCGCCGTGTAAGTCGACCTCACTTTTGTCCAGCTTCCCAAATTCCAGCTATTGAGACAATCTGTCTTCTGGGTTTTCACTCTTGCAATTTCTTCTCTTGAATCTCGTCGTCGCTTACTCTTCAGCCGTTTCATTCTGTTTCCTTTGCCGCCGCTGGAGGCATACCGGTGTACGTTGGTGCTTCTGGGTCTCACGAAATCCTCCATGACAGACTCAACAGTCTTCGTGGGGGATGACCGAGGCACAGAAAGGAGCAGGAAAGCCGA
>NW_026517678.1:0-9867 GCF_026319265.1 Colletotrichum chrysophilum | reverse complement strand
AGTTCCGGAACGTGCCATGATTCTTGAGCCGTTAGGAGCTCTGTTGTGGAGAATAAAACTGCTGTTCTGGCGTAATTACAGGGATAGACTTATGTGGAGCTCTTTTAGCAGGTATTCTTTTCGAGTTTGCAAAATCTTGATCTGGACCAAAGGAACGTGATTTTGAAGTTTTGGGTGATCAAGAACTCACTCGCCCCTTCACAGCCTGCCGACTGCAACGGGCATCTCTCATCGACCGAGCAATGGAGTGGAGTACATCACCGCGAGCGCGTCCAAAAGTGCATGCTAACAGTTGCGGGACTTGGCAGTTTCTTCCACCATGATTCGCCCGCGGCACAGCACACAGCCGCACAAGGCTGGCGGCAAGAGGGATATCCCCTCTCGCAATTGATGACTTACCTGAGCGACGACTTTGAACGTTAGGTCTCCATTTCCACAGATCAACCTGACGGCCTAGTTTCATTCCTGCCGCTTCTGACGCTCCGGACGATCCGTACTACCGCAACCTACTCTCGTCCGACCGATCCAAGACTCCAGGCGACCGACCGAAGATGTCGCAGGAACGGAGCCGCGACGACTACAAGGTGGCATGGATCTGTCCGCTGGAGGTGGAGCAGATCGCAGCGATGGAGATGCTGGACGAGGAACATCCCGCACTTCCGAAGCCCCCAGCAGACCACAACGTGTATAGCCTTGGGACCATCAACGGCCATAATGTTGTTATCGCAGGTCTGCACCAGCCTGGCAACTGCCCCGCAGCTACGGTTGTGGCGCAGATGAGGATGACGTTTCCCAACTTACGCTTTGGTCTCTTGGTCGGTATTGGTGGTGGAGTTCCCGTTCAGACGGATAATGGGATGATACGACTGGGTCATGTGGTTGTGAGCAAGCCTGCGGGTGGACACTCCGGCGCTCTACAGTACGATCATGGAAAAGCGAGAAACGGTTCCTTTGAGCGGACAGGTGCCCTGGCACCACCACCGGCAGTTCTTCTCAATGCTGCGCAGGCGCTAGCAGTGCAGCGGGCAAGGCTGGATGTCGATCCGGTGCAGCACGACGTCCGTCGAATCGACATAACGCGTCGTAGGCTTCGACGGTACCAGTATCCCGGCGAGCAAAACGATCATCTTTTCCCACCACATTACGAGCACCATCGTCAAGGATCATGCAACACCAAGTGCGACCTATCGAAGCGTATACCTCGAACGAGCGATGATGACGACACGTTTGTTGTTGTGCACAGAGGCAATATCGCATCTGGAGAGATGGTGGTGAAGGATGCGTTGCTGAGGGACATACTAGCTCAGCAGGATGAGCTTTTATGCTTTGAGATGGAGGCTGCTGGGGCAATTGCCGACTTTCCTTGCCTTGTTGTGCGCGGCATCTCGGACTACTGCGACTCGCATAAGAACGACATGTGGCACGGGTACGCGGCAGCTGTGGCAGCAGCGTATGCTCGACAGCTCTTCTTCCACCTGCCTGTAGATGGAGTGCAGCGGTAAGAGGATTTATCAGATTGCACATAATGGTCAATAGTATTAGTAGCTAATACATCCAACCAGGTGCTCCAGCAATGCAAGACAGACAGCTTCTCCTTCATTCATACTCCCCTTCAAGCTGCCAGGAGTTCACAGCGTGAACCACTTTGTAGCCAGAGAAGAAGAACTCGGGCGTCTCTATAACGAACTGAAGTGGACTGGAGACCGTCGAACGGTTATTCTGCATGGCCTGGGTGGCATGGGCAAAACTCAGACGACGATCGCATTCGCGAAGAAACGTCGCGATGATTACTCGGCGGTTTTTTGGCTTGATGCGAGAGACAAGACAGCGCTCAAGCTGAGCTACCAAGGCCTAGCCCAGCGAATTGCAACAGAGACCTCGTCCGTGACATATATCAACAACGCCCTTTCTAGTCGAGACCTCGATGAGACAGTCAGTGCAGTCAAGCAATGGTTAGATGAACCAAAGAACAATCGTTGGCTGATGATCTTTGACAACTACGATGACGTCAAACTTCACAATCGTGGTGGTCCTGGTGAGAACGAGACTGGTTTGCAAGTAGGGAACGAGAATAATGCTAGCGAGACAGGCTCGAAAGCCTACGACATACGCCCTTTTTTTCCTGATACAGAACACGGCGCTATCCTCATCACGACACGCTCGTCATCTGTGAAGCTTGGACAGCGCGTCCAGCTCAGGAAGCTAGCCGACCTCGAGGACAGTCTGGCGATCCTAGCGTCTACATCTGGCCGCACTGATCTTGGCAAAGGTAAAGCTGGAAAGCCTTTTATGTGCGATAAGCTAACGGCATGTAGATCCCGACGCCACAGTACTTGCAAAGAAGCTCGATGGTCTTCCACTCGCCCTCGCAACAGCTGGGGCTTACCTGTACCAAGTGGTAACCAGCTGCAGGGAGTACCTTGAGATATATGAAAAAGCATGGTTACGCCTACAGGAAGAGAGCCCAGAATTAATGGAGTACGATCATACATTATACACCACGTGGAATGTCTCACTCCAGCATATTCAGCTACAAAATCAGCATGCTTCCAATCTCCTCCAACTGTGGGCATATTTCGACAATCATGATTTATGGTACGAACTGCTGCGGGCAGGGGAGTCGGAGAAGCCGCTTTGGCTACATAAGATGATGGAGGACAGACTAAACTTTGACAAAGTAGTGAGAGTACTCTGTGAACATGGGCTGGTAGAACCGAACGCCGCTGTGAGTGAACCGGGATCAGAATCACAAGGATACAGCATGCATGGTTGTGTTCATGCATGGACGATCCATGTGATCAATACCGAACGAAGTCAAGCGCTGGCATGGACTGCAATTCGATGTATAGCCTCGCGCGTCCCCAATCGAGAACAAGATAAATATTGGATAGTGCAGCGACGACTCTTGCAACATGCCGATCGATGCATTAAGATATTCGATACAGGTGTCGTTTTGGAAGACAATGCGTGGATATTCCACAAATTAGGTATCCTCTACTCTGACCAGGGCCGACTCAAAGAGGCTGAGGGCATGTATCAACGGGCTCTTCAAGGCTACGAGAAGGTGTTGCACCCAGATACGCTGAGAACATATGTTCCTGCCCTTAATGCCCTGGAAAATCTTGGCCGTCTATTTGAGCGACTGGGTGCTACAGATAGAGCTCTCGAGCACTATGATCGCGCTAGGACGGGCATCGCTGATGTATTCGGCTCTGAAAATGAACGGTGCATTTGCTTGTCTGATCAGATTCACAGATTACAGCTTCCAAGGCAAGATTCGGTTCCGCCGCCTCGCGTGGCTACTGGTCATAACCTGAGATATAAGTGGAAGAATTGGAAAGAAAAGTTGAAACGTACGTAGATAAACTTTGGGAGCTGAGGCTTAAGATGCTTTTGGGACATATGTATGGTAAGGTGGGCGATGATACATCGTCGTTTTTATAGTATAAGTTGCGTTCATAATTTGCTTTATGCTTAGAGCAATGAAACTCATTGTAGTATACATAGGCCTGCATAACCTGATGCACAGCGAACCCCATGCTCGTCGTAATCTGGGTAGCTCATTAAGGAGCTTACAGGTTGTAGCGGGGTTGATAAGATAAGAATGCCTACTGTGCTAAGCGCCAACAAGCCAAAATGTCCGTGCGGAAAGAGACTAGAGAGTTGCTCAGGATGAAGCCCTTTTCGTTAGCCACTGTATGAGCAGAATCAAGTAGAAGCGTTTTATGATTGAAGGTGTCTTTATCACGCATGCCCGCTCTTGCTCAACTCTACTCTCCAGTCTGACAGAGCTGAGCTGGAAGATATGGTGTCTGTATGATCAACACCGAGAACGTTCTCTGTCAGGCGGACACATTCCTGCAGCAGTTGCGTTGCATCTTTCCATCGTTCCAGATCTTTCCAAGTGAAGACCAGATTGTGCATGCTAGTCAGCGTGTTGGGATGCTCCTCTCCAAGCACCCTCTTCCTCGTCTCCATCACCCGCACCTCCAGCTCCTCGGCCTCTTTCCATCGGCCTTGGTTCCTGTACGTCGACGCGAGGTTAGCCATGCTCGTCAGCGTCGAGGGATGCTCCTCCCCTAAAGTTTCCGTCCGAGTGCTCACAGCCTGTTGCACTATTACCTCCGCCCTGAAATAGTTGCCAAGCATCACCAAGTACCAAGACACATTTGTCAGTAACTCGCTCCATTCCAGCCGGCCGCATTCTTCCAAAGGCGGTTTGTCCAATAAGGGCTGTATATGCGGCATCAGCGTTTGACACTGCTGCCACGTTTCAAATACACCCGATGGGAAGTGTTGTGAGGCCGATTGAAGAAAGAGTGTCTTCCATTGGTCAGGGAAACCATATTCTGAGATCCAAACTTTAGTGCAAAACTGCGCTAGGGAGTGCATCTCCAAGAAACCCGGCATAGCTGTCATAGTAACGAGTGAGTAGCCCCGGAGCATATCCAAGTCATCCTCAAAATCGTCGCTACTGGTTTCACCATGCTCGTCGTCGCTCTCTTCAGAAACTATGTTGCCACTGCTATAGTTATGCAGCATATACTCGGGGATGTTTTGCGCCTGAAAGTAGCTCATCAGCGAAAGAAGGTTGGCTGCCCTGGGCTGCTCCCGTTTGATCTGCTCAAACGTCACCTGCCATGTCACCACGACGGAATTAGATACGCCTTCATAACGTTGGATATCCCCTCTATCGCTGCGAAGTAGGGTGCCCTTTCGCTGTTCGGTGCTGTGGAATTCCTCTAAGTATGACTCGACGGTCACTCGAGGACTTCGTCTGTGAATGTACGCCGCTGCCTGGTTTACGGCGAGAGGGATATACTCAAGGGTGCGTATAAGGCGTAATGCTGCAGCCTCGTTGATATCACGGCCTAGTTTCCTTTTTAGAAGCTGTAGAGCCTGTTCTTTCTCCATTGTTGGGACTGTGTAGACCATCTTGACGTTACCCGTTAACCTCTCTGCAGCGTCCCGGCTGCGCGACGTAACGAGAGTCTTGCTCTTGGTTCTCTTAGGAAGATACGATAGGTACGTTTCAATGCCATCCTTGGCGAATAGCATCCTAACATCATCTGCGTTGTCGATAATCATGAGCCACGGGCTTACGTCCTCTCGCTGCAGCCACTTGCGGACTAGCGCTAGGATATTGATGTCAGGATCGTGGCGACGGGGAAGCGCCAGGATGTCTGCTATAGACCTGTAGGATTCTTCAAATGTCGCTTTCGTATTGGCGTTGACCCAGAAGATACTGGTTTTGGGTGAGGTGGCGTGTAGTTTGTGAGCGAAATGGATGGCCATCTGGGATTTGCTGCGCCTCTGTTAGTGGGGGCTTTTGAGTACAGCTGTTGAGACGCACCCGAATCCACCCATGCCCACAAGAGCGAAGCGGCTATTAGGTCCCGCATACTGCTCTTCAATCCATGTCCAGATGTCGGGCCGGTTCACAAAATCGGGATCGGAAGGAAACGGTACAACGAAATGAGGGTTGCGAGTGGTAGATAGATCTTCGGCTTTGCTGAGCCTGAGATCTTGTACACCCTGTTCGATGTGAATAAGACGATGGCTAAAGAATTAGCAGGCGCTTCTGGGTAGGTGCGCAGGTTGCTCGTACGTGTGATCTATTTGGTGGGACTGTATAGTCATGACTCCAGTTTTTGTTTCATCCGCCGTCTTTTCCAATCGCTGCACATCTTCGTGAACTACTCATTATTAGACAGTAGTTACCAGGTGAACTGAGTGTGCAATACTAACTGGAATCAAGCACTTCGCGAATTTGTTTCTCAGCTTCTACGCTGTCTGGTGCAATTTGACGTAGAAGATCCCTTGCATACGCTGCAGCTATCATCGCCGCAAAGCCTTGCCACGCCTTGTTCTTGTGCGAGTCGGAATAGTCGCAAATTCCTCGGATGACCAGACAGGGAAAGTGATTCATTAGACCAGCCGCCTCCATCTCAAAGCAGAGAACATCCCTTTCTGCGGCTAACTTATCCCGGATATAGGCGTCCTTCATCAGTTGATTCCCACTAGCAATCAAGCCGTAATGGATAGCCGGATCATCGTCCTCTTCGTCTCGTTCGGGTCGGTCTATGAGACAGGCAGTATCGTTGCCACATGCGATGTCGCATCCGTCGGATGAGTTCAAAGGATGTACAATATGAGACTTATACAGCCTGTCGCTAGTCGGGCTAGGTTGTTTATATTTGCTTCGCTTCTTGATCTTCTCCAGGTTCTTGTTCACGTCTTTAACAAGCTGATGACCCTTCATTTCGTATGTAGCCCTGAGGTTAGCAACAGCCGTTCGCAGCAACACCGGTGGCTGATTCAAGAAACTGGTCTCCTGGAACGAGCCATTCTGAAAGGTTTTGCCAGAGTCGTACTGGAATACCCCGCCATGTCCGCCGCCTGGTTTACTGACGACAATATCGCCGAGTCTAATGTCACGCTTCCGGCTAGGCGCGCCACCTCCAATACCAACCATCAGCCCGATGCGCACATTCGGAAAGCTATGGACCAAATCCCTGGCTACCGCAGCTGCCGAGTTCGTGCCATATTCCCCATCGGGCAAGGCCGCAATGACAACGTTATGGCTGCCGATGCTGCTCAAAACATAGCTATTATTGTCGTGTCTGGCTACCTGTTGTGGCGGTCCATAATCCTCGTCAAGGAAGGCTCGGGCAGCGACAGACTCGGCAGTGACAGCACATATCCAAGCGACGGTGTAGGCTTTGGGATCAGACATGATCGATATTTGGGGGAGGACAACTGAAGGGTATAACAAAGAGAGCGTTGGAGATAGCAGAAAGACATGCAAAAGAACGCCGAGCGGAGATGGGGGTTTCAAGTATTTGATGTACCTCGGACATGATCAGGCTGGCGCTAGTTCAAAGACAGGATTGAGGTGTTTGGAGGGCTGTGCTGCTGGTTGATTGGTGAAGAGCGGCCGACAATGCCTCTCGAAGTGAAGCCCGCGAACCAATAAGGGCATCCCATTGCAGCGATGACCTGTTCTTGCATGGCATGGCGGTGCTGTTATTGGCACGTTAGGCGATGTAAGTGGTGCGAAGTGGACAAAGATGACGAATGCCTGCCACTCACGACTGAACAGAAGCGGGGTCGGTGTCAGATGGATTGCCTTATCGCCCGGCTCCCAAGACGAAGATGAGGCTGTGAGGTGGCTTCAGAACCCTTACCGCGACCGGTGCTCCTGCGTGAAAATTAGGCAAGGCGGGTGCTACGCACATGGTAAACGCGGTCCAGTTTTGGCGGGCACTGGTCCAAAATTGGCCCCCGCAAGACTCCTAAAAGTGAGCACCCACAGTGACAGAGCTCCCATGCCAAGTGAGGACTTCTACCCCGTAAGCACCAACTCATCATGGAACTCGGAGTATTTTCTAGCTTCATCGGGACTGCCCGTGTTCCTGTCGAAAACTTGGTTTTTCCAGAACAAGATGACTTCGCCAATGCGACGACATTGCGTGAGCGATTGCCGGTTGAGAAGAAAGTGCAACGAATGCAGGAAATTTACAGGCTAGAGGGGTGCCGGCCATTGGAGCGTCGGAATTATCTTCCAGCAAAGGTGTCCCGGAAGGATCTCGAACATGTCGCAGGGGCCTCTTCGATCATACTAGGCGATTCATCCCAAAGTGCAAGGGAGCCGCCACTTCTCCGTCTGCCGATAAATGTTAGGATCATAGCCCTTCAGGGTCTGCATCGGGTTGAGGCTGCCAAGCGGTCCGGAAATTCCACCTGGTGGTCGGTGGAGCTGTATGATGACGGTGAGTCCACTCACTATTAAGGCCATACTCGGACGCTAATTTAGCAAGACATATCGGCGGCGGCTTGCCACGCTCTGAGGAATGAGTTCGAAAATGCGTCGTGCTTTTCCGACGGCCATGTGTTCAAGGAGATCCAGGAACGGGAGGTTATGGGTGACGACGCTGGCAAGAGACGTTGGCTCTCGAGGCTTACTTCAAGCAAGCGTGCAATACTTGGCCGTGTGCTGAAGCGCCGCGCCATAAGCCAGGCACTCTATGCGCTTCATGGCATTCCAGGTCTTTGGGAAGATAGCGATGGGTTCAATATAGGAGTTTTGCACAAGATGCTTGCAATAATGAGTGACGAGGTGCGTAGAGCCGCGTGTATGACTTCCAGGTACTTACGCATAACCTTAGGAACTGGTTCAATACCTGAGCAACATCTGCAAAGTATACCTTGCCATCGTCGGCTCCAAGTCCCTACTCAAATTCGTAGATCATGCCACTGTAAAACACATCGAACTACGAGTTCCTGGCTTATCCCAACAAGACGACGACTTTATAACCGGTGCTCTCCGACAAGGTCTTATATTCAGTCAATTCCCAAAGAACGAAAAGCCGCAGCTACTAGACAACTTAAGGCGGGTCAATGAGCTTATCCCGTCGCTTTACACTTTTCGTCTCGACTTCAAATATCTACGTCCTTGTGCACTTGTGATGAAGAGACTATTCATGCCTTCGCAGCCATTCAACACCGTCCGACAAGCTGCGCATTACGCCTTCAAGGAGCGAAATGACATGCCACAGACATCATTCGCCCAGCAGTTCTTGCAGTTATACCTACACATCATGAGGAATGTCTTCGAACTCTCCGAAGACACACCGTTGGTCGAGCAAAACCACCGTCAGATACAGCCAAAGCCTGAAGATCCAAGAAAATGACACGAGCTTGCGATTAAGGCGCAAGCTCTGGGATTCAATTCGCTGCAAATAGACGCCATTCTACGATCGGATCCCGATGAGGAGCATGCTCGTTACTCTTTGTTATCAGCCAGGAATCCTTCTTATTTCACATACGACCCTCAAGAGTTCGATACCTTTGTGCAGGCTTTGAAGCAGATGTATAAATCTGCACGGCCGTATCATAATTCGAGCTCAATCCCTACAATGACAACGCCTGGCTTGGGTGAGCTTCTGGCGCGTCGCTGCGGTAGGCAGTTCTCTGCATCTTATGATCTGGACAGCCAGCATCTGCAGCTGTCCATTATTCAAAGCTTGCCTCAGAAAAACAATGATATCACGTCTCTATTTGTGCGACAATCCGTGATCAGAGCGTTTTTCAGTCTAGACGATCCAGAACAGTCTGGCCAAAATAACCCCAATACGAGTCGAAACGATCTGCAGGAGAACCTCAACATTTCAGATACTAGTAGAATGGAGATCGAGAAGGAACGTAACAAGGCAGACAACATGCACTTGGATACAGAAGTTCAATCAGCAGATAACACTTCCCAGGCGCAGATCATACTCGCAACGCAACAAGCCGAAGACACACAAATGGTAAACAGCGTTTACCCGCCTGGCACAAGTGCTGAGAACGGGCGCTCGCAACTCAGCGAGCGACTGGGTGCGCCAAGTCAACCCCTAGAATCTGGGGCCTTGATTAGAGTCGGCGAGACTAGCATTATACCAACTTCCAGCACTAAAGAACAGGAGGTAACGGGAGACAGCGGGACTCCTTCGGCGACAAAGAGAGTTGCTTCCGACGACCAACTGATTGATAGGTCGCCCTTTAAAAAGCAGCTGACGTTGATTTCAGAGCCGACAATCCAGATTTTAACGCCCCGAGAAGGACAATGGGTGCTCGCCAAAGAATGTTCGGAAGCAGAAGTTATTACAGAGATACAGGGTATTCGAAATTTGAACCCGACGATAGAACTGACTATGTTCGACGCGCAAGGCAGAGCGATAGGCATGTGTTACGGTCAGCTATCCGACAGTAGGGTCTGCTAACAGAAGTTGGGGATTGACGTTTAAACAGTACACTGGGGTCGTGGTCGTAGGTCGTAGGTCGTAGGCTGTAGTAGATCAAGTCTTCAGAGGCTAAGGTGATCAG
>NW_026517677.1:0-10166 GCF_026319265.1 Colletotrichum chrysophilum | reverse complement strand
CGTCGATTGACTATTCTAAGCTGAAGAAGGAAGAAAGGACTTTACAAGGGTAGGCGCCTAACAGCGGTGAAGCAGGCCGGGTTAGGCGGCGTACTGCGGCAGAATAGTGGGTCCAACGGAGCCGGATCTCGGTAACTGCTCTGGCGAAGCCGGAGATATCAATCCGGGCTCTAGCCCGTGACAGGTTAACTATAATACTTTTTTTCTAACTAAGAGCATATTATTAAGTCCATCTATAAGATGTATTTTTCATTTAAAGAGGAATTTTATACCTATACTATCTACTACTACTATAACTATAGTATTAAAGTTATATCTTAAAAAGAAGGGGTATATACTCTACTTAAGTGTTGGTTATACTAAATACTTATTAATATATTAACTTTATATAAGAGGATTAATAAGATAAAGGACTGAATACTTTAGAAGTACTAGAATAGTATTTAAACTAAAAGTATTAAGTAGATTAATAAGTACTAAAAAGATATAATAGCTACTCTTAATAGTAAGGTAGGGTTTACTACCTAGGATCTTATTTACTATTAGTACCTTGCTACTAAGGTAGTACGTAAAGCTAGCAAAGATCTATTATATTATATAAGCTTATTTATACAGCAGTATAGCCTTCCTTATTAGCATAAGATCTTAATATTACTTTATTTAGGTAGTAAGATCTCTAACTATAGAGAGTAATATTAACCTTCACTAGTAGCTTATACTAAATAATATAAGTTTAACTTATAAGTAGGTTTATATAGAGACTAATAGCTATAGCTATTTTAGCTACAAGCTAAGTTCCCTCTAAATAAGCCTAACCTTAATATAATCTTACGCTAAACAAGCTAGCAAGCCCTACATAGAAGTACTATAAGTTAGTTACAGTACAAAGTTAGTATAGCTAACCAGTAAAGTTAATCTACTATATACAACCTATCCTACTTTAAATCCAGCCAGCCTACGCTAATAAGGCTAAGAGGCACCCTAGAGGCTAGGGCTATACACACCTATAGCTATAGCTATAGCTATAGCAGCAGTAGTAATAATAACGTTAGTAGTTAACTTAACTATCTAGAGGTATTATTAATAATAAAGCTAGCGCTAGTAGTGCTAATAGCGCTAGCAGTAAGGATAAAGTAGTAGCTACTTAACCTCTCATTAGATAATAAATTATAGAGAATGCTATTAATTTCTAAGCCTTCTAGCATAATACTAGAGGTAGTAAGTAGTCTATAAGTTATAGAATATAACCTAATAGGTTGTAGGTAGCCCTAAGGGTGGCCTGAGGGCTGCCTAGTTAGCTAGCGCTAAGTGGATTAATAGTTATTCCTTCTCTTATTAACCTTTTTAATTAAAATTGCAAAAATAAGTAATCTTATTGAGTTATGTTAATTGCTGCAATAAAAATCTAATTACTAAAAGTTATGTAAAGTTGTGATCCTAGGCCTCTGGTTGGCTGACTGGCAGTGTGGCGGACCCACCCTGTGGTTTTACCGATCGGGGTGTGTGGTTTTAACAGAACCCCCCTTCCCACCATACACTCCCTAATAGGGACATACTGGGCCCTGCAAAGGTTATGTTTCTTCAGCGGGTGGCTGGGGACTGGAGTACGAGGAAGAAGTGTGGTACGGCGACTCGTCCCGCATTGGATGGCACCACATGGCACATGCTGGGCAGAAGTCGCTGTTTGCGTTTCACTTCACATGAGGGAGGGACCTTTTTCCTTTGACGACTTGTCATCTGGTCGCGGGACTAGCTAATAGACGGTAACAAGTTCACCCAAAGAAAATGCTTTTTGCAACGGAGATGGGAGCGAGATCTGGATCCACCAGAGGCTGAATCTTAGTTTGGCCGTCGTCTTATGAAGTTGCGAGAGCCTCGTAGAGATGGCATTGGACAAGCGACCAGCATCGGAAAACACCGAGCTTCTTCTTTCGGGGCCCATTACCAAAGGGAGATATTCGCATCCGGATGGAGGGACTTGGGTCGTTGATGCAACATATTTTACTTCTCTGGTTTACGTGATAACGTCGCAGTTGAATATGCAATAATACATCGCTTAACGACCTGGATGGCAGCGCGACATTCAACGATGGTCGGGGTCGCTGCCACACGGGAAGGCATCGGTCGAGTTGAGGAGAAGGATGGTCGGGGAGAGGGGACTTTGTCGCGATGGAAAAGAATCGACGATTTGGGGCGGGGCCGCAAGTCATTGCACTGAGTTGGTCGGGGTGATCCCGCCATGTTTGCGATGAGACGCGGCCAGTCTCTCGGAGATTTGATTACAATCATCCTTCGTCGTCGTGACATTTTGGGTGTTCCTGGGAAAGATGAACCTTAAATTCGTCGTTACACGAGAGCAGCGGTTCGTCGACAAGCCATGCCTCGCATCGTGAAAGCAGACTACGATGGGCAAGTGGTGCCGAGGCATCGCATCGCGACGGTGCGTCTCGACCCGCGGAGAAGGTCGATGCGGCGGTATCGAGATCCCACCGGGTTGATCGTAAAGTGTTCTGCAGATTGAGCGTTGCCAAAGATAGGATTCATAAGCATAAAATATACGGATCTCGCAGATTGGCCGGTGGGAGAGTTGCCATGAACGATCTCACCGTACGGAGGAAACTGCCTGCTGCTGGTGCAAGTTAGTTACCCAGCGGGTGGCAAGGCAGCCCTCAGAAAGAAAGAAAGAAAGAAAGGGTCCAGATTCCCGCCCGTCAGCAAGAAAGAGACCAGAGACATCAGACACGTGGAGGCGGAAGTTGGCAGGGTGTTCGACGCATTCGGGGACCACGGGGAAGCTTAAAGCGGTTGTGAGAAAGCTTGTTGACGGACGCTTGCGGACGGAGCGTACTCCGAGCCCATTCCAAAGGTCCTAGCGGGCGTTCAAGCGCTGACGAGGACGATGAATGAATCCCACACGCAGGGCCCCAGGGGACTGGACTTGTGTGTGACTGACGTGCGCACATGTTTGGCGTAGGGGGGGTGGCCTATCCTTCAAGGGGGAAGGATTCTCTCTCTCTCACTCTCACAGACGCACACGACTGATTCAGTCGCCGCCCGTCGCTCTTTAAATCCGAAATACGCGAGCCACTCGGGTGGAGCAGTGGCTTCGGTCTCGGCGCTTCCATGGCCGCCGAGGCCGAGGCTGCAATGTCATCGACATAGTCTCAGTCAGCTCGCTCATCTTGGAGGCGGATGGCGATTTGCTGTAATCTGTTCAAGCCCCCCAGTCAGTCAGACTGTACTGCGTGTTATCAGCAGAGCCAAGACGGATTCAAATTCACATTCTGTGGTGTGGGAAGCAACGGCCATGTCTGATCCGGCCCTGTCCACCACCATCGGTTCCAACGCCATGGGCCCGGATTCCTCCTCCACCCCGACGGCCCCGCGACTCTCGCCCGCGGAGGGCTCCGAGACGCCGCGCCCGCCAGGCCAATCACACACCGCTGCCAGCGGCAGCGGCATCGGGGGAGGCAGCGGCCGAAAGATAGAGCGCTCGTGTAACCTGTGCCACCGGCGCAAGATCCGCTGCGACAAGAAGTCGCCATGCTCGTCGTGTGCGCGCGGCGGGTTCCCGTGCTTTTATCCGCAGGCCGGCCAGCCGATCCGCCGGGTCCGAAAGACGACCATCGCGGACGTGGCCAGCCGGATCTCGGACCTGGAGAAGACGCTCACGGCGGGGGTGGGGCGGGACCAGCTCCGGGTCAGGTCGCCGCCGGTCGCGTCGTCGTCGGCGGCAGATACCCCGGGGCTGGGTGGTGTCTCGTCGGGGTGGGATACGGGGAGATCTGTCTATGACAGGCCGGCTACGGCGCCTTCATCTGGGTCTCATGCGAAGAGCCCCGGTGACGAGATTTTGGTGAGGAAGGGGACGCAGAGTCAGTACTTTGATGAGGTGCTCATCTCACGGGTCATTGAGGAGGTAAGATGACGTGCAGTATGCTTGTTCCTGTCTGATGAACGCGCGACTGACGAGGTGACTTGAAGGAACATGAAATCCAGTCAGTATTAACGACGCCAGGGAGCGACCCAGCTCCGCAGGCGGCGCCATCACCATTCAACCCCATGGGCATCTTGTCAAGTCCAGATCTCAAACTAGATCTAACAGAGCTGCTCCCACCCAAGTGGGGTGCGATTGAGCTGTGGAAGAACTACGCCGAGAACATTGAGCTGTGTAACAAAATCATACACAGACCGACGGCGGAAGTGTTGATCTACACGGCGATAGACGACCCCGCCAATGCTTCCCTCGAGGCTCTGGCCCTCATGTTCTCCGTCTTCTTCGTCTCCACCGTCGTGCTTGACCCAAGTACGATCCAGAAGATCACCGGAGAGGATAAAGTGACAGCCCTTCACCGATACAAGACGGGTCTAGAGCAAGCATTCGCCAAGGCCGACTTTCTGGAGCATCCCTCTGTCAGGCTTCTGGAGGCTTTGTCTATCTACCTGGTGAGTAGCCTTTCGCATCACACCCATTCTCGTCCTAGCTAAGATGATACTCTCTAGGCAGCCCTTCGGATACACAACCCAGGCCGCGGCCTATGGACTCTCAACGGTCTCGCCATCCGAGCCGCGCAGTCCATCGGCCTGCACCGCGACGGCACGCGCCTCGGCCTCTCCGTCTTCGAATGCGAGATCCGCCGGCGGCTGTGGTGGCATCTCGTCGCCCGCGACGGCAGGGCGTCGGAGGACTACGGCATCCAGAACCCGACCTGCTTCAACCTCAGTGTCGGCGTCAACTACCCCTCCAACCTCGACGACAACGACCTGTACCCCGAGATGAAGGAGCTCCCGCCGCCGAGGCCTGGCTGGACGCCAATCACGCTGGCGCTGATCAACATCCAGATCTCGCGCGCGTGGCACCGCCTGGCGGCGATTGCGTCCGAGTGGAAGGAGAAGCCCGTCCCGGAGTCGGTGCGGACGCAGATTGTGGATGAGCTGAGGGACTATGCGGAGGGGTTCTTGAGGCACTGTAACCCTGTGATCCCGCACCAGAGGCAGTGCTTGCTTGTGGCGAGGTTCATTATTCGAAAGGTTGACTTGGTGACGAGGCAGCAGTGGCTGAATTTGGAGCACCCCGAGGCGAGGGAGTCGTTTGCCACGGAGGAGAATCTATTGCAGGCGTTGGGTATCCTGGAAGATGGGATGAGCCTCGCGTCGGATGAGTTGCTGAGGCCGTATCGCTGGAGCATGAGGGCGTATCCGCAGTACCACATGATTCTATATGTCCTGTGGCATCTGTGCGTGAAGCCCGAAGGGCCGAATGTGGAGAGGGCGTGGAAGGCGTTGGAGTACTCAATGGATCATGTGAGGAATGTCGGCACTGGATCGGGCCCGGCTGCGAAGATGACTGTGCTCGAGGCGTTGAGAGAGAAGGCTTTGGCGATTCGCCAGGGTATTGCTAGTGGTGGAGAGAAGGAGAAGGAAAAGGAGGCCTATCCCACTCCCGGGGCGACTGATGAGAGGTCAGAGGTTGAAGGCGCGGAGGGGGTGTTGGACGGGATGAATGGGATGAATGGAGTTGATGGGATGGATTGGAATACCGTCATGCAGGACTTTCCGGATTGGAGCACATTGATGACGGAGTTTCAGATGGATGGACTGGCTTTTCCAAATTTTCTTGACTAAAGATTCCCCTCTCCTAGCTACAATGGAAAGCATTTGAATTACAGTAAAAGGCGTAATGGGTTTCGCGGAATTTCATACACAATATATTTTATAGCGGTGGTGTGGGGCCGCAGCTTGTGTGGCTTAGCAGCTCACCCTCGTAGCCGGCAAGTACTCACAGCGGAGGCGTTAACAGAGCCAGAAATGAACACAGCCAGAATTGGACATTAGTAAGGGAAAGGCAGCAAGTGGAACAATAGTAAGAGGACAGAGTCAGAAACGGCTTACCATTCAGCTATTAGGGACCCATCCAGCCAGTCTAACCTATATCAATGGGATGAACAGTCAAATACGTTCGCCTATCAGAATGACATTCCATACGACTTACAGCGGCGCAGCGAATGCTGCTGGGCGCATTCAACTGAAGTGTGTGGCGACATATCTGCAGCTGTAAAACAGCACCAAATTCATTATAGGTCTCTATGTCTATGTACAAGCATCCAATGTTTGAGGGGATCGTGGAAACTCATAACTGCTTCCCCCAAACTCTAGTTTCCAGTCCGAAAGGGCTGATGCGGAAGACATGGTGTCATGATGGTCCACACCAAGGACGTTCTCTCTCCGGCGAACACAGTCTTGTAGCAGTTGTATCGCATCTTCCCATCGTTTCAGATTTTTCCAAGTGAAGGCAAGATTATGCATGCTCGTCAGCGTGGAGGGATGCTTCGCTCCAAGCACCCTCAAACTCGTCTCCATCATCCGCACCAACAGCTCCTCAGCCTCCCTCCATCGGCCTTGGTTCCTGTACGTCGACGCCAGGTTGGCCATGCTCGTCAGCGTTGAGGGATGCTCCTGACCTAGAATCTCCGCCCGCGTGCTTACAGCCTGTTGAACTATCACCTCCGCCTTAGAATAGTTGCCAAGCATTACCAAGTACCAAGACACATTTGTTAGTAACTTGCCCCATTCCAGCCGGTTGCGTTCTTCTGACGGTTCTTCATCTAATAAGGGCTGTATGTGGGGCATCAGCGTTTGGCACTGCTGCCACGTTTCAAATACGCCCGATGGGAAGTGTTCCGACGCTGATTGAAGAAATAGCGTCTTCCATCGGTCAGGAGAACCAAATTCTGAGATCCAAACTTTGGTGCAAAATTGCACTAGCGAGTGCATTTCTAAGAGACCCGGCGTAGCTGTCATGGTAGCGAGTGAGTAGCCCCGCAGCACATCCAAGTCATCCTCAAAGTCGACATCGCTGGTTTCCCCGTGCTCATCACTGCCCTCTTCAGAATCTATGTAGCCGCTGTTATAGTCGTGCAACATATACTCAGGGATATTTTGAGCGTGGAAATAGCTCATCAGTGATAGAAGGTTCGCCGCCCGCGGCTGCTCTCGTTTGATCTGCTCAAACGTTACCTGCCACGTTACTACGACGGAATTGGACACCCCATCATATCGACGGATATCCCCTCTATCGCTGCGAAGAAGAGTGCCCTTTCTGTTTTCACTCTTCTGAAATTCGTCTAAGTATGACTTAACGGTCACCCGGGGACTTCGTTTGTTGATATACGCTGCTGCCTGGTTTACGGCGAGAGGAATGCACTCAAGGGTGCGGCTCAGCCGTAATGCGGCAGCTTTGTTGACGTCCTGGCCCAGTTTCTTTTGTAGAAGCTGAAGAGCCTGTTCGTTCTCCATGGTTGGGACTGTGTAGATCATCTTGACGTTTCCTGTTAACCTCTCTGCGGCGTCTGAATTGCGCGATGTAATCAGGATCTTGCTGTTTTCTCTCTTTGGTAGATAAGACGTTATTGGCTTTTCGCCATTACGCTTGGAGAACAACATCTGAATGTCATCCGCATTGTCGATAATCATAAGCCACGGGCTCACGTCCTCTCGCTGTAGCCAGTCGCGGACCAGCACTAGGACATCGACATCAGGGTCGTGGTGACGAGGAAGCGCCAGGACGTCTGCTATGGAGCGGTAGGACTCTTCGAACGTTGCTTTCGTGCTGCCATGGACCCAGAAGACGCTGGTTTTGGGTGAATTGGCGTGTAGTCGGTGAGCGAATTGGATGGCCATTTGGGATTTGCTGCCGCTTTTGTTAATGCAGACCCTTCAACAGCTAGCGTGACATACCCAAACCCGCCCATACCCACGAGAGCGAAGCGGCTCTCAGGTCCAGCATGCCGCTCTTCAATCCATGTCCAGATGCCGGACCGGTTCACAAAGTCGGGATCGGAAGGAAACGGTACGACGAAATGAGGACTGCGGGCAACAGAGAGATCCTCAGCCTTGTCAAGCTTGAGATCCTGTAGTCTCTCTTTCAGGTCGGAAAGACGACGTTGAACTACTATAAATTAGACTACATGAAATAGACTGGACTCGTAATACTAACTGGAACCAAGTACTTCGCTAATTGGCTTTTCAGCTTCAATACTGGTTGGCGCAATCTGGTGCAAAAGATCTCTGGCATACGCTGCTGCCATCATAGCCGCGAAGCCTTGCCACTCCTTATTTTTATGTGAGTCGGAGTAGTCGCAGATTCCCCGTATAACCATACAGGGGAAGTGATTCATGAGACCAGCGGCTTCCATCTCGAAGCAGACAACGCCATGTTCAGCGGCCAATTTGTCCCGGAGCGTAGCGTTCTTCATGAGCTGGTTCGCGCTGGCAATCAACCCGTAGTGAATCGCAGGGTCGTCGGTGTGTTCACCTCGTTTGGCCCGGGGTACTATATGAGTTGAATCATCACTACACACCCGGACGCATCCTTCTGACGAGTGTGGATGGGTGATGTCAGATCGGTAGAGTCTGTCGCTCGCTAGAGGAGGTCGTGAGTATTCCCCACGCAGTCGAGGCCATCGTTCCAATGCCTCATCGATTGCGGTATTCAGCTGATGGCCTTTCCTCTTGTATCGACTCTTGAGCGCGCTAACGGCTGTTCGTAGCAGCGTGGGTGGCTGGTCCAAGAAGTCTGTATGCTCAAAGGAGATATCCTGGTTCTGCACTGCCTTGCCAAAGTCGTACTGGAAGACGCCACCTTTGCCCCCATTGCGACTGCTAACAACAACATCACCAAGTCGCACATCATACCTTGAGCTGGGTGCGCCACCGCCGATGCCGACCATGAGTCCGATGCGCACATTCGGAAAGCTGTGCAGCATATCTCGAGCCACAGTCCCAGCAGCATTTGTACCGTACTCCCCATCCGGTAAGACAGCAATAACGACATTATGCCTCCCAATCTTGCCAAGGGCATAGTTATTATTGTCGTTTTGGGCGACTGGGGGGCATTCATCGTGTTCTTCGTCGAGGAAGGCTTGTGCCGCGTCGAACTCGGTGGGAAGGGCGCAGATCCAGCCGACGGTGTAGGCTTTAGAATCAGCCATAGCTAGTATTTGCTCGTATGATGTATTAAGATGAGCAAGTGCTTATGCGAAACTAATGAGAGGGAATCGAGATGGGAAAGGAAAGACGTCAAAATAAGTTGGCAAGACGTGAATAGCGGGTGTCCTTATCTATTTGTTGGACCCAAGATCAGGCTGGTAGCAGTCAGCTAGATAGGACTGGGGCGCTCGGGGGTGCTACACTGATTGAATGGCGAAGAGTATGCTGACCATGCTTCTTGGAAGAACCAATTGAGACATCCCATGATATGTATGCCTGCAGCAGTGCAGCGACGGCTTGTTGGTGCAGGGCATGGCGATGTTGTTATTGGCGCGTTGGCGGTGCCAAGTGGAAGAGGATGCGGAACGCCTGCCACTCACGATTGAGCAGAAGCGGGGTCGGTGTGAGATGGATTGCCTCCGCTCCCAAGACTGAGATCAGGCTGTCAGCCCGTTGTTGTGGGATGCAGCGGATCGTCTTTCTCGAGGCGCATGTTCTGAACGCTCCGTACGGAGCATGAGGCTTTTGAGGCAATCAGCCTGTTGTCAAATCCTTGCATTAGCAGAGCCTTGATTAGGAACCGCTGTGCGACATTCAGCTGCGGCGCCATGATGACAGCTGATACCGAACCGGCGCCATCTTCGATTGAGGAGAGAGAAGGAAGAGCGATGGGACTCAAGCCTGGCAGAAGAGAAGGGCGTCCAGCGATTCTTGGTCACCCAATGAACCTGCAGTCAACAAGTAAGCCGTTTCTGGCTGTAATCATTATTTTCTGCGTCCAATTCCAGCTCTAGCTATTTCTGGCGCTGTTAACGGTTACGCAGTGAATACTTGCCGGCTACGAGAGTGAGCTGCTAAGCCACACAGGCCACTGCCCCACACCACCACTATAAAAGATGTTGTCTAGGAAATTCCGCGAAGCCCATTACGCCTTTTACTGTAGCACGGATATCCTACATAGCCACCACAGGAGATACTGTGCAGAACTTGTATATAGTATGACCTGAGCCTGGCTCATGGTCAGACTTCCATAGCTCTTCAGCAATCAACTTAGTATTCATCCTCACGGATACTCTCAGCTTACCTTCACTGCGAATTACTTGTTGAGCCTAAGACTGATCACCTTAGCCTCTGACGACCGATCTACTATCAGCCTACGACCTACTACCCAGACCACG